>NC_090767.1:8334394-8501894 GCF_036898095.1 Palaemon carinicauda
AGAAGAATTGTTTGGTAATCTCAGTGTTGAAAGGTGTATAGGGACAGATGAGAATGTGGAAAGAATAGACCACACTATTCGTTGAATTTGTAGGCAAAGGAAAAATTAGCCGTAACTAGATGTAGAGATCCAATATATTACTGTCTTGCCAGTCAAAGAAGCCAATAACTCTAGCGGTAGAGTAAGAAATCAACACGTAAAATTGACAGACTTTTAAAACCCTTATTCTTCAACATGCTTAAACAGATGCAACAATGAAGGGTAGATATAACTATGAAACTGGTAAGAACTGGTAAGAAAGTTTTGAAAATTAAGTTATTTCAGTAACCTTTAGTTTTCATAAGCAAATAATGATATATTATACATATATATATATATATATATATATATATATATATATATATATATATATATATATATATATATATATATATATATATATATATATATATATATATATATATATATATATATATATATGTCTATATATCTATATCTATATATATATATATATATATATATATATCTATATATATATATATATATATATATATATATATATATATATATATATATATATATATATATATATATATATATATATATATATACATATACATATATATACATATATATATATATATATATATATACATACATATATATATATATATATATATATATATATAGAAAATAAATGTATATATATATATATATATATATATATATAGAAAATAAATGTATATATATATATATATATATATATATATATATATATATATATATATATATATATATATATGTGTGTGTGTGTGTGTGCAATAATCATCATTATTATTATTATTATTATTATTATTTTTGTTATTATTATAGCTATCTATAAACATTTCAGCTCTTTATGAACGCAGTTACTGATCATAACTTTAATGAGCTAGTTACCCATCAAATCTTAACGCAGCCGTAATAAAGAAGTTACCCTTATAATCTGTTTTCTGCGCACGAAGCCCCGCCCCAATCTGCAGAAGTGTTTGGGAAAAAAAATTTCGCGACCTGGGGTCACCTTGGTGTTGGGGATTTGTGAAAGGGGACCTGGGGTCACCTTGGTGTTAGGGATTTGGGGGAGGGTACCTGGGGTCACCTTGGTAGGTTGGATATGGGTAAGGGGACTTGGGGTCACCTTAGTGTAGGGGACTTGGGGGAGGGGACCTGGGGTCACCTTGGTATTGGGGACTTCGGGAAGGGGACATGGGGTCACCTTGGAGTTGGGGACTTGGGGAAGGGGACCTGGGATCACCTTGGTGTTGTGGACTTGGGGGAGGGGACTTGGTGTCACCTTGGTGTTGGGGACTTGAAGGAGGGGACCTGGGGTCATGTTGGTGTTTGGTACTAGGGGAAAGGGACTTGGGGACTTGGGGGAGGGGACCTGGGGTCACCTTGGTATGGGGACTTCGGGAAGGGGACCTGGGGTCACCTTGGAGTGGGGACTTGGGGAAGGGGACCTGGGATCACCTTGGTGTGGGATTTGGGGAAGGGGACTTGGTGTCACCTTGGTGTTGGGGACTTGGGGAGGGGACCTGGGGTCACCTTGTTGGTGTTTGGGGGGAAAGGGACCTGGGGACACCTTGTGTGGGGACATTTGGGGAGAAGAACCTGGGGTCACCTTGGTTATGGGGACTTGGGGAAGGGGACTGTGGGCACCTTGGTGTGGGGATTTGGGGAAGGGGACCTGGGGTCACCTTGTTGGGGGGATTTGGGGAATGGGACCTGGGGTCACCTTGGGGTTGGCGTTTTGGGGAAGGGGACCTGGTCACCTTGGTTGTGGGGTTTGGGGGAAGGGGACCTGGGGTCACCTTGGGGGGGGATTTGGGGAAGGGGACCTGGGGTCACTTTGGTGGGGAAATTTGGGGAAGGGACCAGGGGTCACCTTTGTGGGGGAAATTTGGGGAAAGTGACCTGGGGTCACTGGGGTCTCCTAGGTTGGGGGATTAGGGGAAGGGGACCTGGGGTCACCTTGTGTGGGGGATTTGGGGAAGGGGACCTGGGGTCACCTTGGTGTGGGATTTGGGGAAGGGACCTGGGGTCACCTTGGTGTTTGGGATTGAGGAAGGGGACAATCTCACCTTGGTGTTGGGGATTTGGGGAAGGGACCTGGGGTCACCTTGGTGGGAATTTGGGGAAGGGGACCATGGGGTCACCTTGGTGGGGAAAAATTGGGGAAGGGACCTGGGGTCACCTTGGTGAGGGGATTTGGGGAAGGTGACCTGGGGTCACCTTGGTGGGGAATTTGGGGAAGGGTAACCGGGGTCACCTTGGTGGGGCGGATTTGGGGAAGGGGACCTGGGGTCACCTTGGGTGGGGATTTGGGGAAGGGGACCTAAGGTCACCTTTGTGGTGGATTTTGGGGAAGGGGACCTGGGGTTACCTTGGTGGTGGAAATTTGGGGAAGGTGACTTAAAGTCACCTTGGTTGGGGAAATTTGGGGAAGGTGGCCTGGGGTCACCTTGGTGGGCGAAATTTGCAAAATGGGACCTTAGGTCTCTTTGGTGGGGAGGATTTGGGGAAGGGGAACCTTGGGTACACTTGGTGGGGTTGATTTTGGGAAGGAGACCTGGGGTCACCTTGGTGTTGGGGATATGGGGAAGGGGACCTGTAGTCACTTTGGTGTTGGGATTTGGGAAGGGGACCTGGGGTCACTTTGGTGGGGTGATTAGGGAAGGGGACCTGGGGTCACCATTGTGTTGAAGATTTGGGGATTGGGACCTGGGGTCACCTTGGTGTTGGGGATTTGTGAAAGGGGACCTGGGGTCACCATGGTGTTATGGATTTGGGGGAGGGGACCTGGGGTCACCTGGGTGTTTAGGATTTGGGAAAGGGGACCTGTTGTCACCTTAGTGCTGGGGATTTGGGGAAGGGGACCTGGGGTCACCTTGGTGTTGGGGACTTGGGGAAGGGGACCTGGGGTTCCCTTGGTGTTGGGTACTTTGGGAAGGGGACCTGGGGTAACCTTGGTGTTGGGGATTTGGGGAAGGGGACCTGGGGTCACCTTGGTGTTGGGGACTTGGGGGAAGGGGACCTGGGGTCACTTTGGTGTTGGGGACTTGGGGAAGGGGACCTGGGGTCACCTTGGTGTTGGGGACTTTAGGGAAGGGACCTGGGGTCACCTTGGTGTTGGGGACTTGGGGAAGGGGACATGAGGTCACCTTGGTGTTGGGGATTTGGGGAAGGGGACCTGGGGTCACCGTGGTGGTGGGGACCTTGGGAAGGGGACCTGGGGTTACTTTGGTGTCGAAGACTGGGGGAAGGGGACCTGTGTATACCTTGGTGTTGGGGATTTTGGGTAAGGGGACGTAGGGTCACCTTGGTGTTGGGGACTTGGGGAAGGGAACCTGGGTCACCTTGGTGTTGGGGACTTGGGGATGGGGACCTGGGGTCATCTTGGTGGGTTGGATTTGAGGAAGGGGACTTGAGGTCACCTTAGTGTTGGGGACTTGAGGGAGGGGACCTGGGGTCACCTAGGTGTTGGGGACTTTGCGAAGGGGACTCGGGGTCACCTTGGTGTTGGTGACTTTGGGAAGGGGACCTGGGGTCACGTTGATGTTGGGGACTTGGGGAAGAGGACATGAGGTCACCTTGATTTTGGGGACATGGGGAGGTTAACCTGGGGTCACCTTGGTGTTGGGGTCTTGGGGAAGGGGACCTGTGGTCACCTTGGTGTGGGGGATTTATGGGAAGGGGAACTGGGGTCATCTTGGTTATGGGGATTTGGGGAAGGGGACCTGGGGTCACCTTTGTAGGGGGGGGGATTTTGGGGATGGGGATCTGGGGACACCTTGGTGGGGTGGATTTGGGGAAGGGGACCTTGGGTCACCTTGGTGGGGGGATTAGGGGGAAGGGGACCTGGGGTCACCTTGTTTTTGGGGATTTGGGGAAGGGGACCGGGGGTCACCTTGGTGGAGGGAAATTTGGGGAAGTGTACATGGGGTTACCTATTTGTTGGGGATTTGGGGAAGGGCAACTGGGGTCACCTTGGTGTTGGGGACTCGGGGAAGGGGACCTCTGGTCACCTTGGGGTTGGGGACTTGGGAAAGGGGACCAGGGGTTACATTGGTGTTGGGGACTTGGGGAAGGGGACCTGGGATCACCTTGGTGTTGGGGACATGGGGAAGGGGACCTGGGTTCACCTTGGTTTTCGAAATTGGGGAAGAGGACCTGGGGTCACCTTGATGTTGGGGACCCGGGGAAGGGGACCTGGGGTCACCTTAGTGGTCAGGACTAGAGGAAAGGGACCTGGGGTCACTTTGGTGTTGTGGATCTGGGGCAGGGGACCTGGGGTCACTTTGGTGGGGGGATTTAGGGAAGGGGACCTGGAGTCACCTTGTGGTTGGGGATTTGGGAAAGGGGACCTAGGGTCACCTTGTTGGTGGGGATTTGGGGAAGGGGACCTGGGGTCATCTTTGTGGTGGGGACTTGGGGAAAGGAATCTGGGGTCACTTTGGTGTTGGGGACTTGTGGAAGGAGACCTGGGGTTACCTTAGTGTTAGGGACTTTGGGAAGGTGACCCCGGGTCACCTTGGTTTCTGGGATTTGGGGATGGGGACCTGGGGTCACATTGGTGGGGGAAATTTGAGGAAGGGGACCTGGGGTTACCTTGTTGGGGGAAATTTGGGGAAGGTGACTTAAAGCCACCTGGGTGGGGTGAAATTTGGGGAAGGTGGCCTGGGGTCACCTTGGTGGGCGAAATTTGCAAAATGGGACCTGGGGTCTCTTTGGTGGGGAGGATTTGGGACAGGCGACCTTGGGTCACCTTGGTGGGGTTGATTTTGGGAAGGAGACCTGGGGTCACCTTGGTGTTGGGGATATGGGGAAGGGGACCTGGGGTCACATTGGTGTTGGGATTTGGGGAAGGGGACCTGGGGTCACCTTTGTAAGGTGATTTGGGGAAGGGGACCTGGGGTCACCGTGGTGTTGAGGATTTTGGGAAGGGGACCTCGGGTCATCTTGGTGTTGGGGATTCGTGAAAGGGGACCTGGGGTCACAATGGTGTTATGGATTTGGGGGAGGGGACCTGGGGTCACCTGGGTGTTTAGGATTTGGGGAAGGGGACCTGTGGTCACCCTAGTGCTGGGGATTTGGGGAAGAGGACCTGGGGTCACCTTGGTGTTGGGGATATGGGGAACGGGTCCTGGGGTCACCTTGGTGTTGGGAATTTGGGGAAGGGGACCTGGGGTCACCTTGGTGTTGGGGATTTGGGGAAGTGGACCTCGGGTCACCTGGGTGTTGTGGATTTGGGGAAGGGGTCCTGGGGTCACCTTGTTGTTGGGGACTTGGGGAAGGGGACTTAGAATCATCTTGGTTGGGGGAATTTGGGGAAGGGGACCTGGGGTCACCTTGGTGAAGGTATTTGGGGAAAGGGACATGGGGTCAACTTGGTGGGGTAGATTTGGGGAAGGTGACCTTGGGTCATTTTGGTTGGGTAGATTTTGGGAAATGGACCTGGGGTCACCTTTGTGGGGGGATTTTGGGAATGGGGATCTGGGGTCAGCTTGGTGGGGTGGATCTGGGGAAGGGGACCTGGGGTCACCTTGGTGTTGGGATTTGGGGGAAGGAGACCTTGGGTCACCTTGTTGTTGGGGATTTGGGGAATGTGACCTGGGGTCACCTTGGTGGAGGGAGATTTGGGGAAGGGGACATGGGGTCACCTATTTGTTGGGTATTTATGAAAGGGGACCTGGGGTCACCTTGGTGTTAGGGATTTGGGGGAGGGGACCTGAGGTCACCTAGATGTTTAGGATTTTGGGAAGGTGACCTGGGGTAATCTTAGTGTGGGGGATTTGGGGAAGGGGACCTGGGGTCACCTTGGTGTTGGGGATATGGGGATGGGGACCTTGGGTCAACTTGGTGGGGTGATTTGGTGAAGGGGACCTGGTGTCACCTAGGTGTTGAGGATTTGGTGAAGGGGACCTGGGGTCACCTTGGTGTTGAGGATTTGTGAAAGGGGACCTGGGGTCACCTTGGTGTTAGGGATTTGAGGGAGGGGACCTGGGGTCACCTTGGTAGGTTGGATTTGGGAAAGGGGACTTGGGGTCACCTTAGTGTCGGGGACTTGGGGGAGGGGACCTGGGGTCACCTTGGTATTGGGGACTTCGGGAAGGGGACATGGGGTCACCTTGGAGTTGGGGACTTGGGGAAGGGGACCTGGGATCACCTTGGTGTTGTGGACTTGGGGAAGGGGACTTGGGGTCACCTTGGTGTTGGGGACTTGAGGGAGGGGACCTGGTGTCATGTTGGTGTTTGGTACTTGGGGAAGGGGACTTGGGGACACCTCTATGATGGGGACATGGGGAGAAGAACCTGGGGTCACCTTGGTGTTGGGGACTTGGGGAAGGGGACCTGTGGGCACCTTGGTGTGGGAGATTTGGGGAAGGGGACCTTTGGTCACCTTGTTGGGGGGATTTGGGGAATGGGACCTGGGGTGACCTTGTGGTTGGCGATCTGGGGAAGGGGACCTGGGGTCACCTTAGTTGTGGGGATTTGGGGGAAGACGACCTGGGGTCACCTTGGTGGGGGAAATTTGGGGAAGGGGATCTGGGGTCACTTTGGTGGGGGAAATTTGGGGAAGGTGACCTGAGGTCACCTTTGTGGGGGAAATTTTGGGAAGGTGACCTGGGGTCACCTTGGTGAGCGAAATTTGGGGAAGGGGACCTGGGGTCTCCTAGGTTGGGGGATTAGGGGAAGGGGACCTGGGGTCACCTTGGTGTGGGGGATTTGGGGAAGGGGACCTGCGGTCACCTTGGTGTGGTAGATTTGGGGAAGGGGACCTGGGGTCACCTTGGTGTTTGGGACATGTGGAAGGGGACAAGGTCACCTTGGTGTTGGGGATTTCGGGAAGGGGACCTGAGGTCACCTTGGTGGGAAAAATTTGGGGAAGTGGACCATGGATCACCTTGGTGGGGATAAATTGGGGAAGATGACCCGGGGTCACCTTGGTGGGGAGATTTGGGGAAGGGTAACCGGGGTCACCTTGGTAGGGTGGATCTGGGGAAGGGGACCTGGGGTCACCTGGGTGGAGTTGATTTGGGGAAGGTGACTTAAAGTCACCTTGGTTGGGGAAATTTGGGGAAGGTGGCCTGGGGTCACCTTGGTGGGCGAAATTTGCAAAATGGGACATGAGGTCTCTTTGGTGGGGAGGATTTGGGGAAGGGGACCTTGGGTACACTTGGTGGGGTTGATTTTGGGAGGGAGACCTGGGGTCACCTTGGTGTTGGGGTTATGGGGAAGGGAACCTGTAGTCACCTTGGTGTTGGGATTTGGGGAAGGGGACCTGGGGTCACTTTGTTGGGGTGATTTAGAGAAGGGAACCTGGGGTTACCATTGTGTTGAGGATTTGGGGATTGGGACCTGGGGTCACCTTGGTGTTGGGGATTTGTGAAAGGGGACATGGGGTCACCATGGTGTTATGGATTTGGGGGAGGGAACCTGGAGTCACCTGGGTGTTTAGGATTTGGGGAAGGTGACCTGTTGTCACATTAGTGCTGGGGATTTGGTGAAGGGGACCTGGGGTCACCTTGGTGTTGGGGACTTGGGGAAGGGGACCTGGGGTTCCCTTGGAGTTGGGTACTTTGGGAAGGGGACCTGGGGTAACCTTGGTGTTGGGGATTTGGGGAAGGGGACCTGGGGTCACCTTGGTGCTGGGGACCTGGGGAAGGGGACATGGGGTCACTTTGGTGTTGGGGACTTGGGGAAGGGGTCCTGGGGTCACCTTGGTGTTGGGGACTTTGGGGTGGGGACCTGGGGTCACCTTGGTGTTGGGGACTTGGGGAAGGGGACCTGAGGTCACCTTGGTGTTGGGAATTTGGGGAAGGGGACCTGGGGTCACCGTGTTGGTGGGGACCTTGGGAAGGGGACCTGGGGTTACTTTGGTGTCGAAGACTGGGGGAAGGGGACCTGTGTATACCTTGGTGTTGGGGATTTTGGGTAAGGGGACGTAGGGTCACCTTGGTGTTGGGGACTTGGGGAAGGGAACCTGGGGTCACAATGGTATAGGGGACTTAGGGATGGGGACCTGGGGTCACCTTGGTGGGTTGGATTTGGGGAAGGGGACTTGGGGTCACCTTGTGTTGGGGACTTGAGGGAGGGGACCTGGGGTCACCTTGGTGTTGGGGACTTTGCGAAGGGGACTCGGGGTCACCTTGGTGTTGGTGACTTGGGGAAGGGGACCTGGGGTCACGTTGATGTTGGGGACTTGGGGAAGAGGGACATGAGGTCACCTTGATTTTGGGGACATGGGGAGGTTAACCTGGGGTCACCTTGGTGTTGGGGTCTTGGGGAAGGGGACCTGTGGTCACCTTGGTGTGGGGGATTTATGGGAAGGGGAACTGGGGTCACCTTGGTTATGGGGATTTGGGGAAGGGGACCTGGGGTCACCTTTGTAGGGGGGGATTTTGGGGATGGGGATCTGGGGTCACCTTGGTGGGGTGGATTTGGGGAAGGGGACCTTGGGTCACCTTGGTGGGGGGATTTGGGGGAAGGGGACCTGGGGTCACCTTGTTTTTGGGGATTTGGGGAAGGGGACCGGGGGTCACCTTGGTGGAGGGAATTTGGGGAAGTGTACATGGGGTTACCTATTTGTTGGGGATTTGGGGAAGGGCACCTGGGGTCACCTTGGTGTTGGGGACTCGGGGAAGGGGACCTGGGGTCACCTTGGGTTGGGGACTTGGGGAAGGGGACCAGGGGTTACATTGGTGTTGGGGACTTGGGGAAGGGGACCTGGGGTCACCTTGGTGTTGGGGACTGGGGAAGGGGACCTGGGTTCACCTTGGTTTTCGAAATTGGGGAAGAGGACCTGGGGTCACCTTGATGTTGGGGACCCGGGGAAGGGGACCTGGGGTCACCTTGGTGGTCAGGACTAGAGGAAAGGGGACCTGGGGTCACTTTGGTGTTGGGATCTGGGGAAGGGGACCTGGGGTCACTTTGGTGGGATTTAGGGAAGGGGACCTGGAGTCACTTTGGTGGGGGGATTTGGGAAGGGGACCTGGGTCACCTTGTGGTGGGGATTTGGGGAAGGGGACCTGGGTCACTTTGTGGTGGGGACTTGGGGAAAGGAATCTGGGGTCACTTTGGTGTTGGGGACTTGTGGAAGGGGACCTGGGGTTACCTTAGTGTTAGGGACTTTGGGAAGGTGACCCCGGGTCACCTTGGTTTCGGGGATTTGGGGATGGGGACCTGGGGTCACATTGGTGGGGGAAATTTGAGGAAGGGGACCTGGGGTTACCTTGTTGGGGAAATTTGGGAAGGTGACTTAAAGCCACCTGGGTGGGGTGAAATTTGGGGAAGGTGGCCTGGGGTCACCTTGGTGGGCGAAATTTGCAAAATGGGACCTGGGGTCTCTTTGGTGGGGAGGATTTGGGGAAGGCGACCTTGGGTCACCTTGGTGGGGTTGATTTTGGGAAGGAGACCTGGGGTCACCTTGGTGTTGGGGATATGGGGAAGGGGACCTGGGGTCACCTTGGTGTTGGGATTTGGAAGGGGACCTGGGTCACCTTTGGTAGGTGATTTGGGGAAGGGGACCTGGGGTCACCTTGGTGTTGAGGATTTTGGGAAGGGGACCTCGGGTCACCTTGGTGTTGGGGATTCGTGAAAGGGGACCTGGGGTCACCATGGTGTTATGGATTTGGGGGAGGGGACCTGGGGTCACCTGGGTGTTTAGGATTTGGGGAAGGGGACCTGTGGTCACCCTAGTGCTGGGGATTTGGGGAAGGGGACCTGGGGTCACCTTGGTGTTGGGGATATGGGGAACGGGACCTGGGGTCACCTTGGTGTTGGGATTTGGGGAAGGGGACCTGGGGTCACCTTGGTGTTGGGGATTTGGGGAAGGGGACCTGGGTCACCTGGTGTTGGGATTTGGGGAAGGGGACCTGGGGTCACCTTGGTGTTGGGTTGGGGAAGGGGACCTGGGGTCACCTTGGTGTGGGATTTGGGGAAGGGGACCTGGGGTCACCTTGGTGTTGGGGATTTGGGGAAGGGGACCTGGGGTCAACTTGGTGGGGTAGATTTGGGGAAGGGGACCTGGGTCACCTTGGTGTTGGGTATTTGGGAAATGGACCTGGGGTCACCTTTGTGGGGGATTTGGGAGGGGACCTGGGGTCACTTGGTGTTGGGATCTTGGGGAAGGGGACCTGGGGTCACCTGGTGTTGGGATTTGGGGAAGGGGACCTGGGGTCACCTTGTTGTTGGGGATTTGGGGAGTGACCTGGGGTCACCTTGGTGGAGGGAGATTTGGGGAAGGGGACCTGGGGTCACCTTGGTGTTGGGGATTGGGGAAGGGGACCTGGGGTCACCTTGGTGTGGGGATTTGGGAAGGGGACCTGAGGTCACCTTGGTGTTGGATTGGGAAGGTGACCTGGGGTCAATCTTAGTGTGGGGACTTGGGGAAGGGGACCTGGGGTCACCTTGGTGTTGGGGATATGGGGAAGGGGACCTGGGTCACTTGGTGGGGACTTTGGGAAGGGACCTGGAGTCACCTTGGTGTTGAGGACTTGGGAAGGGGACCTGGGGTCACCTTGGTGTTGGGATTTGTGGGAAAGGGGACCTGGGGTCACCTTGGTGTTAGGGATTTGAGGGAAGGGGACCTGGGGTCACCTTGGTAGGTTGGATTTGGGAAAGGGGACTTGGGGTCACCTTGTGTCGGGGACTTGGGAGGGGACCTGGGGTCACCTTGGTATTGGGGATTCGGGAAGGGGACCTGGGGTCACCTTGGAGTTGGGGATTTGGGGAAGGGGACCTGGGATCACCTTGGTGTTGGGACTTTGGGGAAGGGGACTTGGGGTCACCTTGGTGTTGGGGATTTGAGGGAGGGGACCTGGGTCATGTTGGTGTTTGGACTTGGGGAAGGGGACCTGGGGACACCTCTATGATGGGGACATGGGGAAGGGGACCTGGGGTCACCTTGGTGTTGGGGACTTTGGGGAAGGGGACCTGTGGGCACCTTGGTGTGGGAGATTTGGGGAAGGGGACCTTTGGTCACCTTGTTGGGGGGATTTGGGGAATGGGACCTGGGGTGACCTTGTGGTTGGCGATCTGGGGAAGGGGACCTGGGGTCACCTTAGTTGTGGGGATTTGGGGGAAGACGACCTGGGGTCACCTTGGTGGGGGATTTGGGGAAGGGGACCTGGGGTCACTTTGGTGGGGGAAATTTGGGGAAGGTGACCTGAGGTCACCTTTGTGGGGGAAATTTTGGGAAGGTGACCTGGGGTCACCTTGGTGAGGAAATTTGGGGAAGGGGACCTGGGGTCACCTAGGTTGGGGGATTAGGGGAAGGGGACCTGGGGTCACCTTGGTGTTGGGGATTTGGGGAAGGGGACCTGGGTCACCTTGGTGTGGTAGATTTGGGGAAGGGGACCTGGGGTCACCTTGGTGTTTGGGACATTGGAAGGGGACAAGGGGTCACCTTGGTGTTGGGGATTTCGGGAAGGGGACCTGAGGTCACCTTGGTGGGAAAAATTTGGGGAAGTGGACCATGGATCACCTTGGTGGGGATAAATTGGGGAAGATGACCCGGGGTCACCTTGGTGGGGAGATTTGGGAAGGGGACCTGGGGTCACCTTGGTAGGGTGGACTGGGGAAGGGGACCTGGGGTCACCTGGGTGGAGTTGATTTGGGGAAGGGACTTAAAGTCACCTTGGTTGGGGAAATTTGGGGAAGGGGACCTGGGGTCACCTTGGTGGGCGAAATTTGCAAAATGGGACATGAGGTCTCTTTGGTGGGGAGGATTTGGGGAAGGGGACCTTGGGTACACTTGGTGGGGTTGATTTTGGGAGGGAGACCTGGGGTCACCTTGGTGTTGGGGTTATGGGGAAGGGAACCTGTAGTCACCTTGGTGTTGGGATTTGGGGAAGGGGACCTGGGGTCACTTTGTTGGGGTGATTTAGAGAAGGGAACCTGGGGTTACCATTGTGTTGAGGATTTGGGGATTGGGACCTGGGGTCACCTTGGTGTTGGGGATTTGTGAAAGGGGACATGGGGTCACCATGGTGTTATGGATTTGGGGGAGGGAACCTGGAGTCACCTGGGTGTTTAGGATTTGGGGAAGGTGACCTGTTGTCACATTAGTGCTGGGGATTTGGTGAAGGGGACCTGGGGTCACCTTGGTGTTGGGGACTTGGGGAAGGGGACCTGGGGTTCCCTTGGAGTTGGGTACTTTGGGAAGGGGACCTGGGGTAACCTTGGTGTTGGGGATTTGGGGAAGGGGACCTGGGGTCACCTTGGTGCTGGGGACCTGGGGAAGGGGACATGGGGTCACTTTGGTGTTGGGGACTTGGGGAAGGGGTCCTGGGGTCACCTTGGTGTTGGGGACTTTGGGGTGGGGACCTGGGGTCACCTTGGTGTTGGGGACTTGGGGAAGGGGACCTGAGGTCACCTTGGTGTTGGGAATTTGGGGAAGGGGACCTGGGGTCACCGTGTTGGTGGGGACCTTGGGAAGGGGACCTGGGGTTACTTTGGTGTCGAAGACTGGGGGAAGGGGACCTGTGTATACCTTGGTGTTGGGGATTTTGGGTAAGGGGACGTAGGGTCACCTTGGTGTTGGGGACTTGGGGAAGGGAACCTGGGGTCACAATGGTATAGGGGACTTAGGGATGGGGACCTGGGGTCACCTTGGTTGGTTGGATTTGGGGAAGGGGACTTGGGGTCACCTTGGTTGGGGACTTGAGGGAGGGGACCTGGGGTCACCTTGGTGTTGGGGACTTTGCGAAGGGGACTCGGGGTCACCTTGATGTTGGTGACTTGGGGAAGGGGACCTGGGGTCATGTTGATGTTGGGGACTTGGGGAAGGGGACATGAGGTCACCTTATTTTGGGGACATGGGGAGGTTAACCTGGGGTCACCTTGGTGTTGGGGTCTTGGGGAAGGGGACCTTTGGTCACCTTGGTGTGGGGGATTTATGGGAAGGGGAACTGGGGTCACCTTGGTTATGGGGATTTGGGGAAGGGGACCTGGGGTCACCTTTGTTGGGGGGGATTTTGGGGATGGGGATCTGGGGTCACCTTGGTGGGGTGGATTTGGGGAAGGGGACCTTGGGTCACCTTGGTGGGGGGATTTGGGGGAAGGGGACCTGGGGTCACCTAGTTTTCGGGGATTTGGGGAAGGGGACCGGGGGTCACCTTGGTGGAGGGAGATTTGGGGAAGTGGACATGGGGTTACCTATTTGTTGGGGATTTGGGGAAGGGCACCTGGGGTCACCTTGGTGTTGGGGACTCGGGGAAGGGGACCTGGGGTCACCTTGGTGTTGGGGACTTGGGGAAGGGGACCTCTGGTCACCTTGGGGTTGGGGAATTGGGGAAGGGGACCAGGGGTTACGTTGGTGTTGGGGACTTTGGGGAAGGGGACCTGGGGTCACCTTGGTGTTGAGGTCTTTGGGAAGGGGACCGGGTTCACCTTGGTTTTGGAAATTGGGGAAGAGGACCTGGGGTCACCTTAATGTTGGGGACCCGGGGAAGGGGACCAGGGGTCACCTTGGTGGTCAGTACTAAAGGAAGGGGACCTGGGGTCACTTTGGTGGGGGGATTTGGGGAAGGGGACCTGGGGTCACTTTGGTGTTTAGGATTTGGGGCAAGGGGACCTGGGTCACCTTTGGTGGGGGGATTTAGGGAAGGGGACCTGGGTCACCTTGTGGTTGGGGATTTGGGGAAAGGGGACATGGGTCACCTTGTTGGTGGGGATTTTGGGAAGGGGACCTGGGGATCTTGGTGGTGGGGACTTGGGGAAAGGAACCTGGGGTCACCTTTGGTGTTGGGGACTTGTGGAAGGGGACCTGGGGTTACCTTAGTGTTAGGGACTTTGGGAAGGTGACCCCGGGTCACCTTGGTTTCGGGGATTTGGGGATGGGGACCTGGGGTCACATTGGTGGTGGGGATTTGTGGAAGAGGTCCTGGGGTCCCCTTGGTGGGGGAAATTTGGGGAAGGGGACCTGGGGTTACCTTGGTTGGGGAAATTTGTGGAAGGTGACTTAAAGCCACCTGGGTGGGGTGAAATTTGGGGAAGGTGGCCTGGGGTCACCTTGGTGGGCGAAATTTGCAAAATGGGACCTGGGGTCTCTTTGGTGGGGAGGATTTGGGGAAGGAGACCTTGGGTCACCTTGGTGGGGTTGATTTTGGGAAGGAGACCTGGGGTCACCTTGGTGTTGGGGATATGGGGAAGGGGACATGGGGTCACCTTGGTGTTAGGATTTTTGGAAGGGGACCTTGGGTCACCTTGGTAGGGTGATTTGGGGAAGGGGACCTGGGGTCACCTTGGTGTTGAGGATTTTGGGAAGGGGACCTCGGGTCACCTTGGTGTTGGGGATTCGCAAAAGGGGACCTGGGGTCACCATGGTGTTATTATTTGGGGGAGGGGACCTGAGGTCACCTGGGTGTTTAGGATTTGGGGAAGGGGACCTGTGGTCACCCTAGTGCTGGGGATTTGGGGAAGGGGACCTGGGGTCAGTTTGGTATTGGGGATATGGGGAACGGGACCTGGGGTCACCTTGGTGTTGGGGATTTGGGGAAGGGGACCTGGGGTCACCTTGGTGGGGTGATTTGGGGAAGGGGACCTGGGGTCACCTTGGTGTATAGGATTTGGGGAAGGGGACCTGGGTTCACCTTGGTGTTGAGGTTTGTGGAAGGGGACCTGGGGTCACCTTGGTGTTAGGGATTTGGGGAGAGGGACCTGGGGTAATCTTGGTGTTGGGGACTTGGGGAAGGGGACCTGGGGTCACAATGGAGTTGGGGACTTGGGGAAGGGGACCTGGGGTCACCTTGGTGTTGGGATTTGGAGAAGTGGACCTGGGGTCACCTTGGTGGGGTGATTTGGGGGAGGGGACCTGGCGTCACCTTGGTGTTGAGGATTTGGGGAAGGGGACCTGGGGTCACCTGGGTGTTGAGGATATCTGAAAGGGGACCTGGGGTCACCATGGTGTTATGGATTTGGGGGAGGGGACCTGGGGTCACCTGGGGTCACATTGGAGTTTGGGACTTGGGGAAGGGGACCTGGGGTCACCTTGGTGTTGGGGACTTGGGGAAGGGGACATGGTGTCACCATTCAGTTGGGGACTTGGAGAAGGGAACCAGGGGTCACCTTGGTGTTGGGGACTTGGGGAAGGGGACCTGGGGTCACCTTGGTATTGGGGACTTGGGGAAGGGGACCTGGGGTCACCTTGGTTTTGGGAATTGGGGAAGAGGACCTGGGGTCACCTTGATTTTGGGGACTCGGGGAAGGTGACCTGGAGTCACCTTGGTGTTCAGGACTTGAGGAAGGGGACCTGGGGTCACCTTGGTTGGTGATTTTGGGAAAGGGACCTGGGGTCACTTTGGTGTTGTGGATTTAGGGAAGGGGACCTGGAGTCACTTTGGTTGGGGGATTTGGGGAAGGGGACCTGGGGTCACCTTGGGGTTGGGGATTTGGGAAAGGGGACCTTTGGTCACCTTGGTGGTGGGGATTTGAGGAAGAAAACCTGGGGTCAGTTTGGTGTTTGAGATTTGGGGATGGGGACCTGGGGTTACCTTGCTGGGGGGAGATTTGGGGAAGGGGACTCTGGGTCACCTTTGTGTTGGGGATTTGGGGAAGGGGACCTGGGGTCACCTGGGTGTTGTGGATTTGGGGAAGGGGTCCTGGGGTCACCTTGGTGTTGGGGACTTGGGGAAGGGGACCTAGAGTCATCTGGGTTGGGGGAATTTGGGGAAGGGGACCTATGGTCACCTTGGTGGGGGGATTTGGGGAAAGGGACATGGGGTCAACTTGGTGGGGTAGATTTGGGGAAGGTGACCTTGGGTCATGTTGGTGGGGTAGATTTGGGGAGATGGACCTGGGGTCACCTTTGTGGGGGGGATTTTGGGAATGGGGATCTGGGGTCACCTTGGTGGGGTGGATCTGGGGAAGGGGACCTGGGGTCACCTTGGTGTTGGGATTTGGGGGAAGGAGACCTTGGGTCACCTTGTTGTTGGGGATTTGGGGAATGTGACCTGGGGTCACCTTGGTGGAGGAAGATTTGGGGAAGGGGACATGGGGTCACCTATTTGTTGGGGATTTGGGGAATGGGACCTGGGGTCACCTTGGGGTTGGGGACTCGGGGAAGGGGACCTGGGGTCACTTTGGTGTTGGGGACTTGGGGAAGGGGACCTGGGGTCACCTTGGGGTTTGGGACTTGGGGAAGGGGACCAGGGGTCACCTTGGTGTTGGGGACTTGAGGAAGGGGACCTGGGGTCACCTTGGTGTTGGGGACTTGGGGAAGGGAACCTGGGGTCACCTTGGTTTTCGGAATTGGGGAAGAGGACCCGGGGTCACCTTGATGTTTGGGACTCTGGGAAGGGGACCTGGGGTCACCTTGGTGTTCAGGACCTGAGGAAGGGGACCTGGGGTCACATTGGTGGGGGGATTTGGGGAAGGGGACTACGGGTCACCTTGGTGGAGGGAGATTTGGGGAAGGGGACAAGGGGTTACCTATTTGTTGAGGATTTGGGGAAGGGGACCTGGGGTCACCTTGGTGTTGGGGACTCGGGGAGGGGGACCTGGGGTCACCTTGGTGTTGGGGACTTGGGGAAGGTGACCTGGGGTCACCTTGAGGTTGGGGACTTGGGGAAGGGGACCAGGGGTCACGTTGGTGTTGGGGACTTGGGGAAGGGGACCTAGGGTCACATTGGTGTTGGGGACTTGTGGAAGGGGTCCTGGGGTCACCTTGGTTTTGGGAATTGCGGAGGAGGACCTGGGGTCACCTTGGTGTTCAGGACTTGAGGAAGGGGACCTGGGGTCACCTTGGTGGGGGGATTTGGGGAAGGTGACCTAGGGTCACTTTGGTGTTGTGGATTCAAGGAACGGGACCTAGGGTCACTTTGGTGGGGGGATTTGGGGAAGGGGACCTCGGGTCACCTTGTGGTTGGGGATTTGGGAAAGGGGACCTGGGGTCACCTTGTTGGTGGGGATTTGGGGAAGGGGACCTGGGGTCACCTTGTGGTTGGAGATTTGGGAAAGGGGACCTGGGGTCACCTTGTTGGTGGGCATTTGGGAAAGGGGACCTGGGGTCACCTTGTGGTTGGGGATTTGGGAAAGGGGACCTGGGGTCACCTTGTTGGTGGGGATTTGGGGAAGGGGACCTGGGGTCACCTTGTGGTTGGGGATTTGGGAAAGGGGACCTGGGGTCACCTTGTTGGTGGGGACTTCGGGAATGGAACCTGGGGTCACTTTGGTGTCGGGGAATTGGGGAAGGGTTCCTGGGGTTACCTTGGTGTTATGGGTCACCTTCGTTTCGAGGATTTTGGGATGGGGACCCCGGGTCACCTTGGTGGTGGGGATTTGGGGAAGGGGACCTCGTGTCCCCTTGGTGGGAGAAATTTGGGGAAGGGGACCTGGGGTTACCTTGGTGGGGGAAATTTGGGGAAGGTGACTTAAAGTCACCTTGGTGGGGGAAATTTGGGGAAGGTGGCCTGGGTCACCTTGGTGGGCGAAATTTGCAGAATGGGACCTGGGGTCTCTTTGGTAGGGAGGATTTGGTGAAGGGGACCTTGGGTCACCTTGGTGGGGTTGATTTTAGGAAGAAGACCTGGGGTCACCTTGGTGTTCGGGATATGGGGAAGGGGACCTTGGGTCACCTTGGTGTTGGATTTTGGGGAAGGGGACCTGGGGTTACCTTCGTATGGTGATTTGGGGAAGGGGACCTGGGGTCACCTCGGTGTTGAGGATTTGGGGAAGGGGACCTGGGGTCAACTTGGTTTTGGGGATTTGTGAAAGGGGACCTGGGGTCACCATGGTGTTATGGATTTGGGGAAGGGTACCTGGGGTCACCTGGGTGTTTAGGATTTGGGGAAGGGGACCTGTGGTCACCTTAGTGCTGGGGATTTGGGGAAGGGGACCTGGGGTCACCTAGTTTGTGGGGATTTGGGGAAGGGGACCTGGGGTCACCTTGGTGTTGGGGATATGGGGAACGGGACCTGGGGTCACCTTGGTGTTGGGGATTTGTAGAAGGGGACCTGGGGTCACCTTGGTGGGGTGATTTAGGGAAGGGGACCTGGGGTCACCTTGGTGTTGAGGATTTGGGGAAGGGGACATGGGTCACCTTGGTGTTGAGGTTTTTGAAAGGGGACCTGGGGTCACCTTGGTGTTAGGGATTTGGGGAGGGGACCTGGGGTACTTGGGTGTTTAAGTTTTGGGGAAGGGGACCTGGGGTCACCTTAGTGCTGGGGATTTGGGGAAGGGGACCTGAGGTCACCTTGGTGTTGGGGATTTGGGGAAGGGGACCTGGGTTCACCTTGGTGTTGGGGACTTGGGGAAGGGGACCTGGGGTCACATTGGAGTTGGGGACTTGGGGAAGGGGACCTGGGGTCACCTTGGTGTTGGGGACTTTGGGGAAGGGGACCTGGGGACACCTTTCGGATGGGGACATGGGGAACGGAACCAGGGGTCACCTTGGTGTTGTTGATTTGGGGAGGGGACCTGGGGTCACCTTGGTGTTGGGGACTTGGGGAAGGGGACCTGGGGTCACATTGGAGTTGGGGACTTGGGGAAGGGGACCTGGGGTCACCTTGGTGTTGGGATTTGGGGAAGGGGACCTGGGGTCACCTTGGTGGGGTGATTTGGGGAAGGGGACCTGGCGTCACCTTGGTGTTGAGGATTTATGGAAGGGGACCTGGGGTCACCTGGGTGTTGGGGACTTGGGGAAGGGGACATGGGGTCACCTTGGTTTTGGGAAATGGGGAAGAGGACCTGGGGTTACCTTGATGTTGGGGACTCGGGGAAGGTGACCTGGAGTCACCTTGGTGTTCAGGACTTGAGGAAGGGGACCTGGGGTCACCTTGGTTGGGGATTTTGGGAAAGGGACCTGGGGTCACTTTGGTGTATTGGATTTAGGGAAGGGGACCTGGAGTCACTTTGGTTGGGGGATTTGGGGAAGGGGACCTGGGTCACCTTGGGGTTGGGGATTTGGGAAAGGCAACCTTTGTTCACCTTGGTGGTGGGGATTTGAGGAAGGGGACCTGGGGTCAGTTTATTGTTTGAGATTTGGTGATGAGGACCTGGGGTTATCTTGGTGGGGGGAGATTTGGGGAAGGGGACTCTGGGTCACCTTGGTTTTGGGGATTTGGGGAAGGGGACCTGGGGTCACCTGGGTGTTGTGGATTTGGGAAGGGGTCCTGGGTTCACCTTGGTGTTGGGGACTTGGGGAAGGGGACCTAGAGTCATCTTGGTTTGGGGAATTTGGGGAAGGGGACCTGGGGTCACCTTGTTGGGGGGATTCGAGGAAAGGGACATGGGGTCAACTTGGTGGGGTAGCTTTTGGGAAGGTGACCTTGGGTCATGTAGGTGGGGTAGATTTTGGGAAATGGACCTGGGGTCACCTTTGTGGGGGGGATTTTGGGAATGGGGATCTGGGGTCACCTTGGTGGGGTGGATCTGGGGAAGGGGACCTGGGGTCACCTTGGTGTTGGGATTTGGGGGAAGGAGACCTTGGGTCACCTTGTTGTTGGGGATTTGGGGAATGTGACCTGGGGTCACCTTGGTGGAGGGAGATTTGGGGAAGGGGACATGTGGTCACCTATTTGTTGGGGATTTGGGGAAGGGGACCTGGGGTCACCTTGGGGTTGGGGACTCGGGGAAGGGGACCTGGGGTCACCTTGGTCTGGTAGATTTGGGGAAGGGGACCTGGGGTCACCTTGGTGTTTGGGATATGTGGAAGGGGACAAGGTCACCTTGGTGTTGGGGATTTCGGGAAGGGGACCTGAGGTCACCTTGGTGGGAAAAATTTAGGGAAGTGGACCATGGACCACCTTGGTGGGGAAAAATTGGGGAAGGGGACCTGGGTTCACCTTGGTGGGGGGGATTTGGGGAAGGTGACCCGGGGTCACCTTGGTGGGGAGATTTGGGGAAGGGTAACTGGGGTCACCTTGGTAGGGTGGATTTGGGGAAGGGGACCTGGGGTCACCTGGGTGGAGTTGATTTGGGGAAGGGGCCCTAAGGTCACCTTTGTAGGTGGATTTTGGGGAAGGGGACCTGGGGTTACCTTGGTGGGGGAAATTTGGGGAAGGTGACTTAAAGTCACTTTGGTTGGGGAAATTTGGGGAAGGTGGGCTGGGGTCACCTTGTTGGGCGAAATTTGCAAAATGGGACATGAGGTCTCTTTGGTGGGGAGGATTTGGGGAAGGGGACCTTGGGTACACTTGGTGGGGTTGATTTTGGGAGGGAGACCTGGGGTCACCTTGGTGTTGGGGGTATGGGGAAGGGGACCTGTAGTCACCTTGGTGTTGGGATTTGGGGAAGGGGACCTGGGGTCACTTTGTTGGGGTGATTTAGAGAAGGGGACCTGGGGTTACCATTGTGGTTAGGATTTGGGGATTGGGACCTGAGGTCACTTTGGTGTTGGGGATTTGTGAAAGGGGACATGGGGTCACCATGGTGTTATGGATTTGGGGGAGGGGACCTGGGGTCACCTGGGTGTTTAGGATTTGGGGAAGGGGACCTGTTGTCACCTTAGTGCTGGGGATTTGGTGAAAGGGACCTGGGGTCACCTTGGTGTTGGGGACTTGGGGAAGGGGACCTGGGGTTCCCTTGTTGTTGGGTACTTTGGGAAGGGGACCTGGGGTAACCTTGGTGTTGGGGATTTGGGGAAGGGGACCTGGGGTCACCTTGGTTTTGGGAATTGGGGAAGAGGACCTGGGGTCACCTTGATGTTCAGGACTTGAGGAAGGGGACCTGGGGTCACCTTGGTTGGTGATTTTGGGAAAGGGACCTGGGGTCACTTTGGTGTTGTGGATTTAGGGAAGGGGACCTGGAGTCACTTTGGTTGGGGGATTTGGGGAAGGGGACCTGGGGTCACCTTGGGGTTGGGGATTTGGGAAAGGGGACCTTTGGTCACCTTGGTGGTGGGGATTTGAGGAAGGGGACCTGGGGTCAGTTTGGTGTTTGAGATTTGGGGATGGGGACCTGGGGTTACCTTGCTGGGGGGAGATTTGGGGAAGGGGACTCTGGGTCACCTTGGTGTTGGGGATTTGGGGAAGGGGACCTGGGGTCACCTGGGTGTTGTGGATTTGGGGAAGGGGTCCTGGGGTCACCTTGGTGTTGGGGACTTGGGGAAGGGGACCTAGAGTCATCTGGGTTGGGGGAATTTGGGGAAGGGGACCTATGGTCACCTTGGTGGGGGGATTTGGGGAAAGGGACATGGGGTCAACTTGGTGGGGTAGATTTGGGGAAGGTGACCTTGGGTCATGTTGGTGGGGTAGATTTGGGGAGATGGACCTGGGGTCACCTTTGTGGGGGGGATTTTGGGAATGGGGACCTGGGGTCACCTTGGTGTTGGGATTTGGGGGAAGGAGACCTTGGGTCACCTTGTTGTTGGGGATTTGGGGAATGTGACCTGGGGTCACCTTGGTGGAGGAAGATTTGGGGAAGGGGACATGGGGTCACCTATTTGTTGGGGATTTGGGGAACGGGACCTGGGGTCACCTTGGGGTTGGGGACTTCGGGGAAGGGGACCTGGGGTCACCTTGGTGTTGGGGACTTGGGGAAGGGGACCTGGGGTCACCTTGGGGTTTGGGACTTGGGGAAGGGGACCAGGGGTCACCTTGCTGTTGGGGACTTGAGGAAGGGGACCTGGGGTCACCTTGGTGTTGGGGACTTGGGGAAGGGAACCTGGGGTCACCTTGGTTTTCGGAATTGGGAAAGAGGACCCGGGGTCACCTTGATGTTTGGGACTCTGGGAAGGGGACCTGGGGTCACCTTGGTGTTCAGGACCTGAGGAAGGGGACCTCACATTGGTGGGGGGATTTGGGGAAGGGGACTACGGGTCACCTTGGTGGAGGGAGATTTGGGGAAGGGGACATGGGGTTACCTATTTGTTGAGGATTTGGGGAAGGGGACCTGGGGTCACCTTGGTGTTGGGGACTCGGGGAAGGTGACCTGGGGTCACCTTTAGGTTGGGGACTTGGGGAAGGGGACCAGGGGTCACGTTGGTGTTGGGGACTTGGGGAAGGGGACCTAGGGTCACATTGGTGTTGGGGACTTGTGGAAGGGGTCCTGGGGTCACCTTGGTTTTGGGAATTGCGGAGGAGGACCTGGGGTCACCTTGGTGTTCAGGACTTGAGGAAGGGGACCTGGGGTCACCTTGGTGGGGGGATTTGGGGAAGGTGACCTAGGGTCACTTTGGTGTTGTGGATTCAAGGAACGGGACCTAGGGTCACTTTGGTGGGGGGATTTGGGGAAGGGGACCTCAGGTCACCTTGTGGTTGGGGATTTGGGAAAGGGGACCTGGGGTCACCTTGTTGGTGGGGATTTGGGGAAGGGGACCTGGGGTCACCTTGTGGTTGGAGATTTGGGAAAGGGGACCTGGGGTCACCTTGTTGGTGGGCATTTGGGAAAGGGGACCTCGGGTCACCTTGTGGTTGGGGATTTGTGAAAGGGGACCTGGGGTCACCTTGTTGGTGGGGATTTGGGGAAGGGGACCTGGGGTCACCTTGTGGCTGGGGATTTGGGAAAGGGGACCTGGGGTCACCTTGTTGGTGGGGACTTCGGGAATGGAACCTGGGGTCACTTTGGTGTCGGGGAATTGGGGAAGGGGTCCTGGGGTTACCTTGGTGTTATGGTTCACCTTCGTTTCGAGGATTTTGGGATGGGGACCTGGGGTCACCTTGGTGGTGGGGATTTGGTGAAGGGGACCTCGTGTCCCCTTGGTGGGGGAAATTTGGGGAAGGGGACCTGGGGTTACCTTGGTGGGGGAAATTTGGGGAAGGTGACTTAAAGTCACCTTGGTGGGGGAAATTTGGGGAAGGTGGCCTGGGTCACCTTGGTGGGCGAAATTTGCAGAATGGGACCTGGGGTCTCTTTGGTAGGGAGGATTTGGTGAAGGGGACCTTGGGTCACCTTGGTGGGGTTGATTTTAGGAAGAAGACCTGGGGTCACCTTGGTGTTCGGGATATGGGGAAGGGGACCTTGGGTCACCTTGGTGTTGGGTTTTGGGGAAGGGGACCTGGGGTTACCTTCGTATGGTGATTTGGGGAAGGGGACCTGGGGTCACCTCGGTGTTGAGGATTTGGGGAAGGGGACCTGGGGTCAACTTGGTTTTGGGGATTTGTGAAAGGGGACCTGGGGTCACCATGGTGTTATGGATTTGGGGGAGGGTACCTGGGGTCACCTGGGTGTTTAGGATTTGGGGAAGGGGACCTGTGGTCACCTTAGTGCTGGGGATTTGGGGAAGGGGACCTGGGGTCACCTTGTTTGTGGGGATTTGGGGAAGGGGACCTGGGGTCACCTTGGTGTTGGGGATATGGGGAACGGGACCTGGGGTCACCTTGGTGTTGGGGATTTGTAGAAGGGGACCTGGGGTCACCTTGGTGGGGTGATTTAGGGAAGGGGACCTAGGGTCACCTTGGTGTTGAGGATTTGGGGAAGGGGACATGGGTCACCTTGGTGTTGAGGTTTTTGAAATGGGACCTTCGGTCACCTTGGTGTTAGGGATTTGGGGAGGGGACCTGGGGTACTTGGGTGTTTAAGTTTTGGGGAAGGGGACCTGGGGTCACCTTAGTGCTGGGGATTTGGGGAAGGCGACCTGAGGTCACCTTGGTGTTGGGGATTTGGGGAAGGGGACCTGGGTTCACCTTGGTGTTGGGGACTTGGGGAAGGGGACCTGGGGTCACATTGGAGTTGGGGACTTGGGGAAGGGGGCCTGGGGTCACCTTGGTGTTGGGGACTTTGGGGAAGGGGACCTGGGGACACCTTTCGGATGGGGACATGGGGAACGGAACCAGGGGTCACCTTGGTGTTGTTGATTTGGGGAGGGGACATGGGGTCACCTTGGTGTTGGGGACTTGGGGAAGGGGACCTGGAGTCACATTGGAGTTGGGGACTTGGGGAAGGGGACCTGCGGTCACCTTGGTGTTGGGATTTGGGGAAGGGGACCTGGGGTCACCTTGGTGGGGTGATTTGGGGAAGGGGACCTGGCGTCACCTTGGTGTTGAGGATTTATGGAAGGGGACCTGGGGTCACCTGGGTGTTGGGGACTTGGGGAAGGGGACATGGGGTCACCTTGGTTTTGGGAAATGGGGAAGAGGACCTGGGGTTACCTTGATGTTGGGGACTCGGGGAAGGTGACCTGGAGTCACCTTGGTGTTCAGGACTTGAGGAAGGGGACCTGGGGTCACCTTGGTTGGGGATTTTGGGAAAGGGACCTGGGGTCACTTTGGTGTATTGGATTTAGGGAAGGGGACCTGGAGTCACTTTGGTTGAGGGATTTGGGGAAGGGGACCTGGGTCACCTTGGGGTTGGGGATTTGGGAAAGGCAACCTTCGTTCACCTTGGTGGTGGGGATTTGAGGAAGGGGACCTGGGGTCAGTTTATTGTTTTAGATTTGGTGATGGGGACCTGGGGTTATCTTGGTGGGGGGAGATTTGGGGAAGGGGACTCTGGGTCACCTTGGTGTTGGGGATTTGGGGAAGGGGACCTGGGGTCACCTGGGTGTTGTGGATTTGGGAAGGGGTCCTGGGTTCACCTTGGTGTTGGGGACTTGGGGAAGGGGACCTAGAGTCATCTTGGTTTGGGGAATTTGGGGAAGGGGACCTGGGGTCACCTTGGTGGGGGGATTCGAGGAAAGGGACATGGGGTCAACTTGGTGGGGTAGCTTTTGGGAAGGTGACCTTGGGTCATGTTGGTGGGGTAGATTTTGGGAAATGGACCTGGGGTCACCTTTGTGGGGGGGATTTTGGGAATGGGGATCTGGGGTCACCTTGGTGTTGGGGACTTGGAGAAGGGGACTTGGGGTCAATTTGGTGTTGGGGACTCAGGGAAGGGGTCCTGGGGTCACCTTGGTGTTGGGGACTTTGGGGAGGGGACCTGGGGTCACCTTGGTGTTGGGGACTTGGGGAAGGGGACCTGAGGTCACCTTGGTGTTGGGGATTTGGGGAGGGGGACGTAGGGTCACCTTGGTGTTGGGGACTTGGGGAAGGGAACCTGGGGTCACCTTGGTGTTGGGGACTTGGGGAGGGGGACCTGGGGTCATCTTGGTGGGTTGGATTTGGGGAAGGGGACTTGGGGTCACCTTGGTATTGGGGACTTGAGGGAGGGGACCTGGGGTCACCTTGGTGTTGGGGACTTTGCGAAGGGGACTCGGGGTCACCTTGGTGTTGGTGACTTGGGGAAGGGGACCTGGGGTCACGTTGATGTTGGGGACTTGGGGAAGGGGACATGAGGTCACCTTGATTTTGGGGACATGGGGAGGTTAACCTGGGGTCACCATGGTGTTGGGGTCTTGGGGAAGGGGACCTTTGGTCACCTTGGTGTGGGGGATTTATGGGAAGGGGAACTGGGGTCACCTTTGTGGGGGGGATTTTGGGGATGGGGATCTGGGGTCACCTTGGTGGGTGGATTTGGGGAAGGGGACCTTTGGTCACCTTGGTGGGGGGATTTGGGGGAAGGGGACCTGGGGTCACCTTGTTTTTGGGGATTTAGGGAAGGGGACCGGGGGTCACCTTGGTGGAGGGAGATTTGGGGAAGTGGACATGGGGTTACCTATTTGTTGGGGATTTGGGGAAGGGCACCTGGGGTCACCTTGGTGTTGGGGACTCGGGGAAGGGGACCTGGGGTCACCTTGGTGTTGGGGACTTGGGGAAGGGGACCTCTGGTCACCTTGGGGTTGGGGACTTGGGGAAGGGGACCAGGGGTTACGTTGGTGTTGGGGACTTGGGGAAGGGGACCTGGGGTCACCTTGGTTTTGGAAATTAGGGAAGAGGACCTGGGGTCACCTTGATGTTGGGGACCCGGGGAAGGGGAGCTGGGGTCACCTTGGTGGTCAGGACCAAAGGAAGGGGACCTGGGGTCACTTTGGTGGGGGGATTTGGGGAAGGGACCTGGGGTCACTTTGGTGTTGTGGATTTGGGGCAGGGGACCTGGCGTCACTTTGGTGGGGGGATTTAGGGAAGGGGACCTAGAGTCACCTTGTGGTTGGGGATTTGGGAAAGGGGACCTAGGGTCACCTTGTTGGTGGGGATTTTGGGAAGGGGACCTGGGGTCATCTTGGTGGTGGGGACTTGGGGAAAGGAACCTGGGGTCCCTTTGGTGTTGGGGACTTGTGGAAGGGGACCTGGGGTTACCTTAGTGTTAGGGACTTTGGGAAGGTGACCCCGGGTCACCTTGGTTTCGGGGATTTGGGGATGGGGACCTGGGGTCACATTGGTGGTGAGGATTTGTGGAAGGGGACCAGGGGTCCCCTTGGTGGGGGAAATTTGGGGAAGGGGACTTGGGGTTACCTTGGTGGGGGAAATTTGTGGAAGGTGACTTAACCCTGGATAGGTACGGTCCTCGGACACCCCTTTAAGGGTATACTCGGACGCGAACGACCCCGACGCCAAAAAAAATTCTTGAAAAATCAGTTTTTGCAGTAACCTCCTTTTTTCTTTTGCCAAAAAAAACTTCAATGAATGCTTAAAACAACTGTAAAGATAAATACTACTCATCTGCAGAAAAACTATTTATTATAAATATTTTAAAAAATTAAGTAGAAAAAAAAAAGACCTGACATAAAAATTCATAAAAAAAAGTTTATACATATATACACAAATCCTTTTAGGAATTGATTCTTGAATGTTTAGGACACATCTTGATGTATTTTGGATGAAGTCAGACCCATGGAGGTGAAGATCTGAAATGAGAAAAAAGGGTAACTTTTTTTGGCCAAAAAAAATTGTCCAAATTTCATGAATTTTTTTGGGTACCCAAATGAAATAGGAAGTGGCTAATTTTTTTAGGGAATAAACATATGTTATCCTAAAATAGAAATATGTAAAAAAATCTTCATTATTTTGTAAATTACATTTATATCAGGGGCCATATCTAAAGGTAATTTTTTGAGTACTTGGAAATTTCGTAAAAAAATACATATATTTAATATATAATATGATATTTATGCAGGTAAAAATATACCAAAATATCACAAATTCTATAGGGAACAAGAATATATATAGATAGGGCAGCTTACGCTTCGGATATGTCCACAAAATGGCCGCCAACCACACTGACTCAGACTCCCTAATGTGCCACTTGAAATGTAGGAAGGGTATGTCAATTTCAAGGTGTTATTTACTAATCTAATATTATTGGATATGCATAAAAATTGTATGGTGGGTTGCTGGATAATTGTCGATTATTTTACGTCTATAAAATTAAAATTCTGACCCAAAAAATTTTTTTTGAAGGGAAATAAAATCGAAAAAAAAAATGTAAAACAATATTTTAGCTAAAAAAATTTGATGATATTCAATCAAAAAAAAAGTAAACAAAATTTTCCGACAAATAAACATCTAGAGGAATCATTACTCTGTGATAGTTCCTTAGTACGTAGTAATTTTGAAAGAATTGGGAAAAAACGAAAAAATGGCAATCACCGGAAAATCGAACACATACCTATATATACGCCATATCTGGCTAAAAAAAGATAGGCATGGGTAGCCAGATCATCTAGAAACACTTTCCAACACTATAAAAATATAAGTTTTGCGACACTACTTGCCAATTCCTTACGGTAACATGACTAAGCAAAAAAATGCAAAACAAATAAAAAGGGGCACTCGTGGAAAAATGGCCATTCTAATATACGGCATTTCAGAAAAAAAAAATTTCAGCCACGTGCTAGGCAAACCATCAAGGCATATTTTCCGACAAATAAACATATAAATGAAATATTACTCTGTGATAGTTCCTTAGTACGTAGTAATTTTGAAAGAAATGGGAAAAAACGAAAAAATGGCAATCACAGGAAAATCGAACACATACTTATATATACGCCATATCTGGCTAAAAAAAAAATAGGCATGGGTAGCCAGATCATCTAGAAACACTTTCCAACACTATAAAAATATAAGTTTTGCGACACTACTTGCCAATTCCTTACGGTAACATGACTAAGCAAAAAAATGCAAAACAAATAAAAAGGGGCACTCGCGGAAAAATGCCCAACATTCTAATATACGGCATCTCAGATAAAAAAAAAAGACATGCACGTGTTAGCCCAACCATCAAGGCACACTTTCTAACACATAAACATGAAAAATAAATCAATAATATACGGCAATTCCTTACTACGTAGTAAATTTTTACAAATATTGAAAAAAACTGAAATTGGCAACCGCAGTTAAATACCCAATATACCAATAACTACGTCGTATCTGACAAAAACAAAATCACGCATGGGTAGCCAGATTATCTAGACACACTTTCCAACATTAAAAAAGCAAAAGTTTTACGACACTATTTGGCAATATCTTACGGAAAAATGACTTGGCAAAAAAATTAAAAAAAATTAAAAAGGGACACTCGCGGTAAAATGCCCGACATTCTAATATACGACATCTCAGATAAAAAAAAAGACATGCACGTGTTAGCCCAACCATCAAGGCACACTTTCTAACACATAAACATGAAAAAAAAATGAATAATATACGGCAATTCCTTACTACGTAGTAATTTTTACAAATATTGAAAAAAAAACAGAAATTGGTAACCGCAGTTAAATACCCAATATACCAATAACTACGTCGTATCTGACAAAAACAAAGTCATGCATGGGTAGCCAGATCATCTAGACACACTTTCCAACACTAAACAAGCAAAAGTTTTACGACACTATTTGGCAATATCTTACGGAAAAATGACTTGGCAAAAAAATGAAAAAAAAATGAAAAAGGGGCACTCGCGGTAAAATGGTCCTCGTGGTGATGAACGACATTTTAACTAAAAAAAAAAACATGCACATGGTAGCCAAACAATCCACCAAGACTTTCCACAACTGATAACCTATACAAGTTGCACCATTCTACGACAATTTCATAATACGTAATAACTTTGATAATTATGCAAACTACCTCAGAAGGGTAAACTCGGACACGAACGACCCCGACGCGTCTCAGAAATCGGGGAAGGAGTACAGCTACAGCAATGCACATCTGGACACTACTAGAGCGTGTAGGGGAGACACCTCCTGCAGGTCGATCACCCACAAATTCAGTCACAGGGGTGAGTCACGTGAGAAAAACCTGTTTTTTTTGACGCTCGGGGTCGCAAAAGACCCACCGTACCTATCCAGGGTTAAAGCCACCTGAGTGGGGTGAAATTTGGGGAAGGTGGCCGGGGGTCACCTTGGTGGGTGAAATTTGCAAAATGGGACCTGGGTCTATTTGGTGGGGAGGATTTGGGGAAGGGGACCTTGGGTCACCTTGGTGGGGTTGATTTTGGGAAGGAGACCTGGGGTCACCTTGGCGGGGTGATTTGGGGAAGGGGACCTGGGGTCACCTTGGTGTATAGGATTTAGGGAAGGGGACCTGGGTTCACCTTGGTGTTGAGGTTTGTGAAAGGGGACCTGGGGTCACCTTGGTGTTAGGGATTTGGGGAGGGGACCTGGGGTCATCTTGGTGTTGGGGACTTGGGGAAGGGGACCTGGGGTCACAATGGAGTTGGGGACTTGGGGAAGGGGACCTGGGGTCACCTTGGTGTTGGGATTTGGAGAAGGGGACCTAGGGTCACCTTGATGGGGTGATTTGGGGGAGGGGACCTGGCATTCCCTTGGTGTTGAGGATTTGGGGAAGGGGACCTGGGGTCACCTGGGTGTTGGGGATTCCTGAAAGGGGACCTGGGGTCACCATGGTGTTATGGATTTGGGGGAGGGGATCTGGGGTCACCTGGGATCACATTGGAGTTGGGGACTTGGGGAAGGGGACCTGGGGTCACCTTGGTGTTGGGGACTTGGGGAAGGGGACCTGGTGTCACCTTTCGGATGGGGACTTGGGGAAGGGAACCAGGGGTCACCTTGGTGTTGGGGACTTGGGGAAGGGGACCTTGGGTCACCTTGGTATTGGGGAATTGGGGAAGGGGACCTGGGGTCACCTTGGTTTTGGGAATTGGGGAAGAGGACCTGGGGTCACCTTGATGTTGGGGACTCGGGGAAGGCGACCTGGAGTCACCTTGGTGTTCAGGACTTGAGGAAGGGGACCTGGGGTCACCTTGGTTGGGGATTTTGGGAAAGGGACCTGGGGTCACTTTGGTGTTGTGGATTTAGGGAAGGGGACCTGGAGTCACTTTGGTTGGGGGATTTGGGGAAGGGGACCTGGGGTCACCTTGGGGTTGGGGATATGGGAAAGGGGACCTTTGGTCACCTTGGTGGGGGGGATTTGAGGAAGGGGACCTGGGGTCAGTTTGGTGTTTGAGATTGGGGGATGGGGACCTGGGGTTACCTTGGTGGGGGGAGATTTGGGGAATGGGACTCTGGGTCACCTTGGTGTTGGGGATTTGGGGAAGGGGACCTGGGGTCACCTGGGTGTTGTGGATTTGGGGAAGGGGTCCTGGGGTCACCTTGGTATTGGGGACTTGGGGAAGGGGACCTAGAGTCATCTTGGTTGGGGGAATTTGGAGAAGGGGACCTGGGGTCACTTTTGGTGGGGGGATTTGGGGAAAGGGACATGGGGTCAACTTGGTGGGGTAGATTTGGGGAAGGTGACCTTGGGTCATGTTGGTGGGGTAGATTTGGGGAAATGGACCTGGGGTCACCTATGTGGGGGGGATTTTGGGAATGGGGATCTGGGGTCACCTTGGTGGGGTGGATCTGGGGAAGGGGACCTGGGGTCACCTTGGTGTTGGGATTTGGGGGAAGGAGACCTTGGGTCACCTTGTTGTTGGGGATTTGGGGAATGTGACCTGGGATCACCTTGGTGGAGGAAGATTTGGGGAAGGGGACGTGGGGTCACCTATTTGTTGGGGATTTGGGGAACGGGACCTGGGGTCACCTTGGGGTTGGGGACTCTGGGAAGGGGACCTGGGGTCACCTTGGTGTTGGGGACTTGGGGAAGGGGACCTGGGGTCACTTTGGGGTTTGGGACTTGGGGAAGGGGACCAGGGGTCACCTTGGTGTTGGGGACTTGGGGAAGGGGACCTGGGGTCACCTTGGTGTTGGGGACTTGGGGAAGGGAACCTGGGGTCACCTTGGTTTTCGGAATTGGGGAGGAGGACCCGGGGTCACCTTGATGTTTGGGACTCGGGGAAGGGGACCTGGGGTCACCTTGGTGTTCAGGACCTGAGGAAGGGGACCTGGGGTCACAATGGTGGGGGGATTTGGGGAAGGGGACCGCGGGTCACCTTGGTGGAGGGAGATTTGGGGAAGGGGACATGGGGTTACCTATTTGTTGAGGATTTGGGGAAGGGGACCTGGGGTCACCTTGGTGTTGGGGACTCGAGGAGGGGGACCTGGGGTCACCTTGGTGTTGGGGACTTGGGATAGGGGACCTGGGGTCACCTTGAGGTTGGGGACTTGGGGAAGGGGACCAGGGGTCAAGGTGGTGTTAGGGACTTGGGGAAGGGGACCTAGGGTCACCTTGGTGTTGGGGACTTGTGGAAGGGGTCCTAAGGTCACCTTGATTTTGGGAATTGCGGAGGAGGACCTGGGGTCACCTTGGTGTTCAGGACTTGAGGAAGGGGACCTGGGGTCACCTTGGTGGGGGGATTTGGGGAAGGTGACCTGGGGTCACTTTGGTGTTGTGGATTCAAGGAAGGGGACCTGGGGTCACTTTGGTGGGGGGATTTGGGGAAGGGGACCTCGGGTCACCTTGTGGTTGGGGATTTGGGAAAGGGGACCTGGGGTCACCTTGTTGGTGGGGATTTGGGGAAGGGGACCTGGGGTCACCTCGTGGTTGGGGATTTGGGAAAGGGGACCTGGGGTCACCTTGTTGGTGGGGATTTGGGGAAGGGACCTGGGGTCACCTTGGTGTTGGGGATTTGGGGAAGGGGACCTGGGGTCACCTTGTTGGTGGGGATTTGGGGAAGGGGACCTGGGGTCACCTTGTGGTTGGGGATTTGGGGAAGGAGACCTGGGGTCACCTTGGTGGGGGAAATTTGGGGAAGGTGGCCTGGGGTCACCTTGGTGGGCGAAATTTGCAGAATGGGACCTGGGGTCTCTTTGGTAGGGGGATTTGGGAAGGGGACCTTGGGTCACCTTGGTGGGGGATTTTAGGGAAGACCTGGGGTCACTTGGTGTTGGGGATTGGGGAAGGGGACCTGGGGTCACCTTGGTGTTGGGATTTGGGGAAGGGGACCTGGAGTTACCTTTGTTGGTGATTTGGGGAAGGGGACCTGGGGTCACCTTGGTGTTGAGGATTTGGGGAAGGGGACCTGGGGTCACTTGGTGTTGGGGATTTGGAAAGGGGACCTGGGGTCACCTGGTGTTATGGATTTGGGGAAGGGTACCTGGGGTCACCTGGGTGTTTAGGATTTGGGGAAGGGGACCTGTGGGTCACCTTAGTGCTGGGGATTTGGGGAAGGGGACCTGGGGTCACCTTGTTTGTGGGGATTTGGGGAAGGGGACCTTGGGTCACCTTGGTGTTGGGGATTTGGGAAGGGGACCTGGGGTCACCTTGGTTGGGTGATTTGGGGAAGGGGACCTGGGGTCACCTTGGTGTTGGGGACTTGGGGAAGGAGACCTGGGGTCACCTTGGTTGGGGACATGGGGAACGGACCAGGGGTCACCTTGGTGTTGGGAATTTGGGGAGGGGACCTGGGGTCACCTTGGTGTTGGGTGGAAGGGGACCTGGGGTCACATTGGAGTTGGGGACTTGGGGAAGGGGACCTTGGGTCACCTTGGTGTTGGGATTTGGGGAAGGGGACCTGGGGTCACCTTGGTGGGGTGATTTGGGGAAGGGGACCTGGCATCACCTTGGTGTTGAGGATTTGGGGAAGGGGACCTGGGGTCACCTGGGTGTTGGGGATTTCTGAAAGGGGACCTGGGGTCACCATGGTGTAATGGATTTGGGGAGGGGACCTGGGGTCACCTGGGGTCATATTGGAGTTGGGGACTTGGGGAAGGGGACCTGGGGTCACCTTGGTATTGGGGGCTTGGGGAAGGGGACCTGGTGTCACCTTTCGGTTGGGGACTTTGGGGAAGGGAATCAGGGGTCACCTTGGTGTTTGGGACTTGGGGAAGGGGACCTGGGGTCACCTTGGTATTGGGGACTTGGGGAAGGGGACATGGGGTCACCTTGGTTTTGGGAATTGGGGAAGAGGACCTGGGGTCACCTTGATGTTGGGGACTTGGGGAAGGTGACCTGGAGTCACCTTGGTGTTCAGGACTTGAGGAAGGGGACCTGGGGTCACCTTGGTTGGGGATTTTGGGAAAGGGACCTGGGGTCACTTTGGTGTTGTGGATTTAGGGAAGGGGACCTGGAGTCACTTTGGTTGGGGGATTTGGGGAAGGGGACCTGGGGTCACCTTAGGGTTGGGGATTTGGGAAGGGGACCTTTGGTCACCTTGGTGGTGGGGATTTGAGGAAGGAGACCTGGGGTCAGTTTGGTGTTTGAGATTTGGTGATGGGGACCTGGGGTTATCTTGGTGGGGGGAGATTTGGAGAAGAGGACTCTGGGTCACCTTGGTGTTGGGGATTTGGGGAAAGGGACCTGGGGTCACCTGGGTGTTGTGGATTTGGGAAGGAGTCCTGGGGTCACCTTGGTGTTGGGGACTTGGGGAAGGGGACCTAGAGTCATCTTGGTTTGGGGAATTTGGGGAAGGGGACCTGGGGTCACCTTGGTGGGGGGATTTGGGGAAAGGGACATGGGGTCAACTTGGTGGGGTAGCTTTTGGGAAGGTGACCTTGGGTCTTGTTGGTGGGGTAGATTTTGGGAAATGGACCTGGGGTCACCTTTGTGGGGGGGATTTTGGGAATGGGGATCTGGGGTCACCTTGGTTGGGTGGATCTGGGGAAGGGGACCTGGGGTCACCTTGTGTGGGGATTTGGGAAGGGGACCTGGGGTCACCTTGTGGTTGGGGATTTGGGAAAGGGGACCTGGGGTCACCTTGTGGTGGGGATTTGGGGAAGGGGACCTGGGGTCACCTTGTGGTTGGGGATTTGGGAAGGGGACCTGGGGTCACCTTGTTGGTGGGGATTTGGGGAAGGGACCTGGGGTCACCTTGTGTTTGGGGATTTGGGAAGGGGACCTGGGGTCACCTTGTTGGTGGGACTTGGGGAAAGGACCTGGGGTCATTGGTGTTGGGGACTTGGGGAAGGGGTCCTGGGGTTACCTTGGTGTTAGGGGTCACCTTGTTTCGGGGATTTGGGGATGGGGACCTGGGGTCACCTTGGGTGTGGGGATTTGGGGAAGGGGACCTCGTGTCACCTTGGTGGTGGAAATTTGGGGAAGGGGACCTGGGGTCACCTTGGTGGGGGAAATTTGGGGAAGGTAACCTTGGGGTCACCTTGGAGGGGGATTTGGGGAAGGTGGCCTGGGGTCACCTTGGTGGGGAATTTGGGGAAGGGGACCTGGGGTCTCCTTTGGTAGGGAAGATTTGGGAAGGGGACCTGGGGTCACCTTGGTGGGGGATTTGGGGAAGGGGACCTGGGGTCACCTTGGTGTTGGGGATATGGGGAAGGGGACCTGGGGTCACCTTGGTGTTGGGATTTGGGGAAGGGGACCTGGGGTCACCTTGTAGGGGATTTGGGGAAGGGGACCTGGGTCACCTTGGTGTTGGGATTTGGGGAAGGGGACCTGGGTCACCTTGGTGTTGGGGATTTGGAAGGGGACCTGGGGTCACCTTGGTGTTGGGGACTTGGGGAAGGGGACCTGGGGTCACCTTGGTGTTGGGGACTTGGGGAAGGGGACCTGGGGTCACCTTGGTTAGGGGGATTTGGGGAAGGGGACCTGGGGTCACCTTGGTGGGGGGATTTGGGGAAGGGGACCTGGGTCACTTTGTGGGGTGGATTTGGGAAGGGGACCTGGGTCACCTGGTGGGAAAAATTTGGGGAAGGGACCATGGATCACCTTGGTTGTGAAAATTTGGGGAAGGGAACCTGGGTCACCTTGGTGGGGGGGGGATTTTGGGAAGGTGACCCGGGGTCACCTTGGTGGGGAGATTTGGGGAAGGTGAACTGGGGTCACCTTGGTGGGGTGGCTTTGGGGAAGGGGACCTGGGGTTACCTGGGTGGAGTGGATTTGGGGAAGGGGACCTAGGGTCACATTTGTGGGAGGATTAAGGGATGGGAACCGTGGGTCACCCTGGTGAAAGGATTTGGGGAAGCGGACCTGGGGATACCTTGGTGTTGGGATTTTGGGAAGGGGACCTGGGGGCACCTTGGTGGGGGGAGATTTGGGGAAGGGGACCTGGGGTCACCTTGGTGGGGGAAATTTGGGTAAGGGCACCTGGGGTTACCTTGGTGGGGGAAATTTGGGGAAGGTGGCCTGGTGTCACCTTGGTGGGCAAAATTTGCAAAATGGGACCTGGGGTCTCTTTGGTGGGGAGGATTTGGGGGAGGGGACCTTGGGTCACCTTGTTGGGATTGATTTTGGGAAGGAGACCTGGGGTCACCGTGGTGTTGAGGATTTGGGGAAGGGGACCTGGGGTCACCTTGGTGTTGGGGATTTGTGAAAGGGGACCTGGGGTCACCATGGTGTTATGGATTTGGGGAGGGGACCTGGGGTCACCAGGGTGTTTAGGATTTGGGGAAGGGGACCTGGGGTCACCTTAGTGTTGGGGACTTGGGGAAGGGGACCTGGGGTTACTTTGGTGTTGGGGACTTTGGGAAGGGGACATGGTGTCACCTTGGTGTTGGGGATTCTGGGAAGGGGACCTGGGGTCACCTTGGTTTTGGGGACTTTGGGAAGGGGACCCGTGGTCATTTTGGTGTCGGGGACTTGGGGAAGGGGACCTGGGGTCACCTTGGTGGTTGGGACTTTGGGGAGGGGACCTGGGGTCACCTTGATGTTGGGGACTTGGGGAAAGGGACCTGGGGACACCTTGGTGCTGGGGATTTGGGGAAGGGGACCTGGGGTCACCTTGGTGTTGGGGACTTGGGGAAGGGGACCTGGGGTTACTTTGGTGTCGGAGACTTTTGGAAGGAGACCTGTGTATACCTTGGTGTTGGAGATTTTGGGGAAGGGGACCTGGGGTCACCTTGGTGTTGGAGACTTGGGGAAGGGGACCTGGGGTCACCTTGGTGTTGGGGACTTGGGGATGGGGACCTGGGGTCATCTTGGTGGGTTGGATTTGTGGAAGGGACTTGGGGTCAACTTGGTGTTGGAGACTTGGGGAAGGGGACCTGGGATCACCTTGTTGGTGGGGATTTGGGGAAGGGGACCTGGGGTCACCTTGGTGGTGGGGACTTGGGGAAAATAACCTGAGGTCACTTTGGTGTCGGGGACTTGGGGTAGGGGTCCTGGGGTTACCTTGGTGTTAGGAGTCACCTTCGTTTCAGGGATTTGGGGATGGGGACCTGGGGTCACCTTGGTGGTGGGGATTTGGGGAATGGGACCTGGGGTCCCCTTTTTGGGGGAAATTTGGGGAAGGGGACGTGGGGTTACCTTGGTGGGGGAAATTTTGGAAAGGTGACCTAAAGTCACCTTGGTGGGGGAAATTTGGGGAAGGTGGCCTGGCGTCACCTTGGTGGGCGAAATTTGCAAAATAGGACCTGGGTTCTCTTTGGTGGGGAGGATTTGGGGAAGGGGACCTTGGGTCACATTTGGTGGGGTTGATTTTGGGAAGGAGACCTGGGGTCACCTTAATGTTGGGGATATGGGGAAGGAGACCTGGGGTCACCCTGGTGTTGGGATTTGGGGAAGGGGACCTTGGGTCACCTTGGTAGGGTGATTTGAGGAAGGGGACCTGGGGTCACCTTGGTGTTGAGGATTTGGGGAAGGGGACCTGGGGTCACCTTGGTGTTGGGGATTCGTGAAAGGGGACCTGGGGTCACCATGGTGTTATGGATTTGGGGGAGGGGACCTGGGGTCACCTGGGTGTTTAGGATTTGGGGAAGGTGACCTGTGGTCACCTTAGTGCTGGGGATTTGGGGAAGGGGACCTGGGGTCACCTTGTTGTTGGGGATTTGGGGAAAGGGGACCTGGGGTCACCTTGGTGTTGGGGATATGGGGAATGGGACCAGGGGTCACCTTGGTGTTGGGGATTTGGAGAAGGGGACCTGGGGTCACTTTGGTGGGGTGATTAGGGGAAGGGGACCTGGGGTCACCTTGCTGTTGACGATTTGGGGAAAGGGACCTAGGGTCACCTTGGTGTTGGGGTTTGTGAAAGGGGACCTGGGGTCACCTTGGTGTTAGGGATTTGGGGAGGGGACCTTGGGTCACCTGGGTGATTAAGATTTGGGGAAGGGGACCTGGGGTCATCTTAGTGCTGGGGATTTGGGGAAGGGGACCTGGGGTCACCTTGGTGTTGGGGATTTGGGGAAAGGGGACCTGGGGTCACCTTGGTTTTGGGGACTTGGGGAAGGGGACCTGAGGTCACATTGGAGTTGGGGACTTGGGGAAGGGGACCTGGGGTCACCTTGGTGTTTGGGACTTGGGGAAGGGGACCTGGGGTCACCTTTCGGTTGGGGACATGGGGAAGGGAACCAGGGGTCACCTTGGTGTTGGGGACTTGGGGAAGGGGACCTAGGGTCAACTTGGTTTTGGGAATTGGGGAAGAGGACCTGGGGTCACCTTGATGTTGGGGACTCGGGGAAGGTGACCTGGGGTCACCTTGGTGGTCGGGACTTGAGGAAGGGGATCTGGGGTCACCTTGGTGGGGGATTTTGGGAAGGGGACCTATGGTCACTGTTGTTGTGAATTTAGGGATGGTGACCTGGAGTCACTTTGGTTGGGGGATTTGGGGAAGGGGACCTGGGGTCACCTTGGGGTTGGGGATTTGGGAAAGGGGACCTGGATCACCTTGGTGGTGGGGATTTGGGGAAGGGGACCTGGGGTCACTTTGGTGTTGGGGATTTGGGGAAGGGGACCTGGGGTCACCTTGGTGGGGGGAGATTTGGGGAAGGGGACTCTGGGGTCACCTTGGTGTGGGGATTTGGGGAAGGGGACCTGGGGTCACCTTGGGTGTTGGGATTTGGGGAAGGGGACCTGGGGTCACCTTGGTGTTGGGACTTGGGGAAGGGGACCTGGGGTCACCTTGGGGTTGGGGACTTGGGGAAGGGGACCAGGGGTCACCTTGGTGTTGGGGACTTGGGGAAGGGGACCTGGGGTCACCTTGGTGTTGGGGACTTGGGGAAGGGGACCTTGGGGTCACCTTGGTGGGGGGATTTGGGGAAAAGGACCTGGGGTCACCTTGGTGGGGATTTGGGAAGGGGACCTGGGGTCATGTTGGTGGGGTAGATTTGGGGAAGGGGACCTGGGGTCACCTTGTGAGGGATTTTGGGGAAGGGGACCTGGGGTCATCCTGGTGGGGTGGATTTGGGGAAGGGGACCTGGGGTCACCTTGGTGAGGGATTTGGGAAGGGGACCTGGGGTCACCTTGGTTGAGGGATTAGGGGAAGGGGACCTGGGGTCACCTTGGTGTAGGGGATTTGGGGAAGGGGACCTGGGGTCACCTTGGTGTGGTAGGATTTGGGGAAGGGGACCTGGGGTCACCTTGGTGGGAATTTGGGGAAGTGGACCATGGATCACCTTGGTGGGGAAAATTTGGGGAAGGGAACCTGGGGTCACCTTGGTGGGGGGGATTTGGGAAGGTGACCCGGGGTCACCTTGGTGGGGAGATTTGGGGAAGGTGAACTGGGGTCACCATGGTGGGGTGGCTTTGGGGAAATGCACCTGGGGTCACCTGGGTGGAGTGGATTTGGGGAGGGGGGCCTAGGGTCACCTTTGTGGGTGGATTTTGGGGATGGGGACCATGGATCACCTTTGTGAGAAGGATTTGGGGAAGGGACCTGGGGATACCTTGGTGTTGGGGATTTTGGGAAGGGGACCTGGGGGCACCTTGGTGGGGGGAGATTTGGGGAAGGGGACCTGGGGTCACCTTGGTGGGGAAATTTGTGGAAGAGGACCTGGGGTTACCTTGGTGGGCGAAATTTGGGGAAGTTCACTTAAAGTCACCTTGGTGGGGAGGATTTGGGGAAGGGGACCTTGGGTCACCTTGGTGGGGTTGATTTTGGGAAGGAGACCTGGAGTCACCTTGGTGTTGGGGATATGGGGAAGGGGACCTGGGTCACCTTGGTGTTGGGATTTGGGGAAGGGGACCTGGGGTCACTTTGGTGGGGATTTGGGGAAGGGGACCTGGGGTCACCTTGGTGTTGGGATTTGGGGAAGGGGACCTGGGGTCACCTTGGTGTTGGGGATTTGGAAAGGGGACCTGGGGTCACCTGGTGTTGGATTTGGGGAGGGGACCTGGGGTCACCTGGGTATTTAGGATTTGGGGATGGGGGCCTGTTGTCACCTTAGTGCTGGGGATTTGGGGAAGGGGACCTGGGGTCACCTTGGTGTTGGGGACTTGGGGAAGGGGACCTGGGGTTACCTTGGTGTTGGGGACTTTGGGAAGGGGACCTGGGGTCACCTTGGTGTTGGGGATTTGGGGAAGGGGACCTGGGGTCACCTTGGTTTTGGGACTTGGGGAAGGGGACCAGGGGTCACTTTGGTGTCGGGGACTTGGGGAAGGGGACCTGGGTCACCTTGGTGTTGGGGACTTAGGGGATGGGACCTGGGGTCACCTTGGTGTTGGGGACTTGGGGAAGGGGACCTGGGGTCACCTTGGTGTTGGGGATTTGGGGGAAGGGGACCTGTGGTCACCTTGGTGGTGGGGACTTGGGGAAGGGGACCTGGGGTTACTTGGTGTCGGAGACTTGGGGAAGGGGACCTGTGTATACCTTGGTGTTGGGGATTTTGGGAAGGGACCTGGGGTCACCTTGGTGTTTGGGACTTGGGGAAGGGGACCTGGGGTCACCTTGGTGTTGGGGACTTGAGGAAGGGGACCTTGGGTCGCCTTGGTGGGGGCATTTGGGGAAGGTGACCTGGGGTCACTTTGGTGTTGTGGATTTAAGGAAGGGGACCTGGGGTCACTTTGGTGGGGGATTGGGGAAGGGGACCTGGGGTCACCTTGTGGTTGGGGATTTGGGAATGGGGACCTGGGGTCACCTTGTTGGTGGGATTTGGGGAAGGGGACCTGGGGTCACCTTGGGGTGGGGACTTGGGGAAAGGAACCTGGGGTCACTTTGGTGTTGGGGACTTGGGGAAGGGGTCCTGGGGTTACCTTGGTGTTAGGGGTCACCTTTGTTTCTGGGATTTGGGAAGGGGACCTGGGGTCCCCTTGGTAGGGGAAATTTGGGGAAGGGGACCTGGGATTACCTTGGTGGGGGAAACTTGGGGAAGGTGACTTAAGGTCACCTTGGTGGGGGAAATTTGGGGAAAGTGGCCTGGGGTCACCTTGGTGGGCGAAATTTGCAAAATGGGACCTGGGGTCTCTTTGGTGGGGAGGATTTGGTGAAGGGGACCTTGGGTCACCTTGGTGGGGTTGATTTTGGGAAGGAGACCTGGGGTCACCTTGGTGTTGGGGATATGGGGAAGGGGACCTGGGGTTACCTTGGTGTTGGGATTTGGGGGAGGGGACCTGGGGTTACCTTCGTATGGTGATTTGGGGATTGGGACCTGGGGTCACCTTGGTGTTGATTATTTGGGGAAGGGGACCTGGGGTCAACTTGGTGTTTGGGATTTGTGAAAGGGGACCTGGGGTCACCATGGTGTTATGGATTTGGGAGGGGACCTGGGGTCACCTGGGTGTTTCGGATTTGGGGAAGGGGACCTGTGGTCACCTTAGTGCTGGAGATTTGGGGAAGGGGACCTAGGGTCACCTTGGTGTTTAGGATTTGGGGAAGGGGACCTTTGGTCAACTTGGTGTTGGAGATTTGTGAAAGGGGACCTGGGGTCACCTTGGTGTTAGGGATTTGGGGGAGGGGACCTGGGGTCACCTTGGTAGGTTACATTTGGGTAAGGGGATTTGGGGTCACCTTAGTGTCGTGGGACTTGGGGGAGGGGACCTGGGGTCACCTTGGTATTGGGGACTTCGGGGAAGGGGACATGGGGTCACCTTGGAGTTGGGGACTTGGGGAAGGGGACCTGGGATCACCTTGGTGTTGTGGACTTGGGGAAGGGGATTTGGGGTCACCTTGGTGTTGGGGACTTGAGGGAGGGGACCTGGGGTCATGTTGGTGTTTGGTACTTGGGGAAGGGGACTTGGGGACACCTCTATGATGGGGACATGGGGAGAAGAACCTGGGGTCACCTTGGTGTTGGGGACTTGGGGAAGGGGACCTGTGGTCACCTTGGTGTGGGGATTTGGGTAAGGGGACCTTTGGTCACCTTTTTGGGGGGATTTAGGGAATGGGACCTGGGGTCACCTTGGGGTTGGCGATTTGGGGAAGGGGACCTGGGGTCACCTTGGTTGTGGGGATTTGGGGGAAGACGACCTGGGGTCACCTTGGTGGGGGAAATTTGGGGAAGGGGATCTGGGGTCACCTTTGGTGGGGAAATTTGGGAAGGTGACCTGGGGTCACTTGGTGAGCAAAATTTGGGGAATGGGACCTGGGGTCTCCTAGGTTGGGGATTAGGGGAAGGGGACCTCGGGTCACCTTGGTGTTGGGGATTTGGGGAAGGGGTCCTGGGGTCACCTTGGTGTGGTAGATTTGGGGAAGGGGACCTGGGGTCACCTTGGTGTTTGGGATATGAGGAAGGGGACCTGGGGTCACCTTGGTGTTGGGGATTTGGGGAAGGGGACCTGAGGTCACCTTGGTGGGGAAATTTGGGGAAGTGGACCTGGATCACCTTGGTGGGGAAAAATTTGGGGAAGGGACCTGGGGTCACCTTGGTGGGGGATTTGGGGAAGGGACCTGGGGTCACCTTGGTGGGGAGATTTGGGGAAGGGACCGGGGTCACCTTGGTGGGTGGATTTGGGGAAGGGGACCTGGGGTCACCTGGTGGATTGATTTGGGGAAGGGGACCTAAGGTCACCTTTGTAGGTGGATTTTGGGGAAGGGGACCTGGGGTTACCTTGGTGGGGGAAATTTGGGGAAGGTGACTTTAAGTCACCTCGGTTGGGGAAATTTGGGGAAGGGGCCTGGGGTCCCCTTGGTGGGGAAATATGCAAAATGGGACCTGGGTCACTTTGGTGGAAAGGATTTGGGGAAGGGGACCTTGGGTCACTCTTGTTGGGGTTGATTTTGGGAAGGGACCTGGGGTCACCTTGGTGTTGGGGATATGGGGAAGGGGACCTGTAGTCACCTTGGTGTTGGGATTTGGGGAAGGGGACCTGGGGTCACTTTGGTGGGGTGATTTAGGGAAGGGGACCTTGGGTCACCATTGTGTTGAGGATTTGGGGATTGGGACCTGGGGTCACCTTGGTGTTGGGGATTTGGAAAGGGGACCTGGGGTCACCATGGTGTTATGGATTTGGGGGAGGGGACCTGGGGTCACCTGGGTGTTGGATTTGGGGAAGGGGACCTGTTGTCACCTTGGTGTTGGGATTTGGGGAAGGGGACCTGGGGTCACCTTGGTGTTGGATCTTGGGGAAGGGGACCTGGGGTCACCTTGGTGTTGGGGACTTTGGGGAAGGGGACCTGGGGTCACCTTGGTGTTGGGGATTTGGGGAAGGGGACCTGGGGTCACCTTGGTGTTGGGGACTTTGGGGAAGGGGACCTGGGGTCACCTTGGTGTTGGGGACTTGGGGAAGGGGACCTGGGATCACCTTGGTGTTGGGGATTTGGGGAAGGGGACCTGGGGTCACCTTGGTGTTGGGGACTTGGGGAAGGGGACCTGGGGTTCACCTTGGTGTTGGGGATTTGGGGAAGGGGACCTTGGGTCACCTTGGTGGTTGGGGACTTGGGAAGGGGACCTGGGGTCACCTTGGTGTTGGGGACTTGGGGAAGGGGACCTGGGGTCACCTTGGTGTTGGGGACTTGGGGAAGGGGACCTGGGGTCACCTTGGTGTTGGGGACTTGGGGAAGGGACCTGGGGTCACCTTGGTGTTGGGGACTTGGGGAAGGGGACCTGGGGTCACTTGGTGGGTTGATTTGGGGAAGGGGACTGGGGTCACCTTGTGTTGGGGACTTGGGGAAGGGACCTGGGGTCACTTGGTGTTGGGGACTTTGGAAGGGGACTGGGGTCACCTTGGTGTTGGGACTTGGGGAAGGGGACCTGGGGTCACCTTGGTGTTGGGGACATGGGGAAGGGGAACCTGGGGTCACCTTGGTGTTGGGGATTTGGGGAAGGGGACCTGGGGTCACCTTGGTGTGGGGGATTTGGGAAGGGGACTGGGGTCACCTTGGTGGGGATTTGGGGAAGGGGACCTGGGGTCACCTTGGTGGGGGGATTTGGGGAAGGGGACCTGGGGTCACCTTGGTGGGGGGATTTGGGGAAGGGGACCTGGGTCACCTTGGTGGGGGGATTTGGGGAAGGGGACCTGGGGTCACCTTCTTTTTGGGGATTTGGGGAAGGGGACCAGGGGTCACCTTGGTGGGGGAGATTTGGGGAAGGGACCTGGGGTCACCTTTGTTGGGGATTTGGGGAAGGGGACCTGGGTCACCTTGGTGTTGGGATTTGGGGAAGGGGACCTGGGGTCACCTTGGTGGGGGATTGGGGAAGGGGACCTGGGGTCACCTTGGTGTTGGGATTGGGGAAGGGGACCTGGGGTCACCTTGGTGTTGGGGATTTAAGGGGACCTGGGGTCACCTTGGTGTTGGATTTGGGGAAGGGGACCTGGGGTCACCTTGGGGTCATGGAGTTGGGGACTTGGGGAAGGGGACCTGGGGTCACCTTGGTTGGGGGTTTGGGGAAGGGGACCTGGGGTCACCTTGGTTGGGGACTTTGGGGAAGGGGACCTGGGGTCACCTTGGTGTTGGGGACTTGGGGAAGGGGACCTGGGGTCACCTTGGTTTGGGGACTTGGGGAAGGGGACCTGGGGTCACCTTGGTTTGGGGATTGGGGAAGGGGACCTGGGGTCACCTTGGTGTGGGGACTTGGGGAAGGGACCTGGGTCACCTTGGTGTTGGACTTGGGAAGGGGACCTGGGGTCACCTTGGTTGGGACTTTGGGAAGGGACCTGGGGTCACCTTGGTGTTGGGATTTGGGAAGGGGACCTGGGGTCACCTTGGTTGGGGGATTTGGGGAAGGGGACCTGGGGTCACCTTGGTTGGGGATTTGGGGAAGGGGACCTGGGGTCACCTTGGTGGTGGGGATTTGGGGAAGGGGACCTGGGGTCACCTTGGTGTTGGATTTGGGGAAGGGGACCTGGGGTCACCTTGGTGGGGGAGATTTGGGGAAGGGGACCTGGGGTCACCTTGGTGTTGGGGATTTGGGGAAGGGGACCTGGGGTCACCTTGGTGTTGGGATTTGGGGAAGGGGACCTGGGGTCACCTTGGTGTTGGGGACTTGGGGAAGGGGACCTGGGGTCACCTTGGTTTGGGGATTTGGGGAAGGGGACCTGGGGTCACCTTGGTGGGGGGATTTGGGGAAAGGGACCTGGGGTCACCTTGGTGGGGACTTTGGGGAAGGGACCTGGGGTCACCTTGGTGGGGAGATTTGGGGAATGGACCTGGGGTCACCTTTGTGGGGATTTGGGGAAGGGGACCTGGGGTCACTTGGTTGGGGGATCTTGGGGAAGGGGACCTGGGGTCACCTTGTTGTGGGGATTTGGGAAGGGGACCTGGGGTCACCTTGTGGTTGGGGATTTGGGAAGGGGACCTGGGGTCACCTTGTTGGTGGGGATTTGGGGAAGGGGACCTGGGGTCACCTTGTGGTTGGGGATTTGGGAAGGGGACCTGGGGTCACCTTGTTGGTGGGGATTTGGGGAAGGGGACCTGGGGTCACCTTGTGTTGGGGATTTGGGGAAAGGGGACCTGGGGTCACCTTGTTGGTGGGACTTGGGGAAGGAACCTGGGGTCATTTGGTGTTGGGGACTTGGGGAAGGGGTCCTGGGGTTACCTTGGTGTTAGGGGTCACCTTCGTTTCGGGGATTTGGGGATGGGGACCTGGGGTCACCTTGGGTGTGGGGATTTGGGGAAGGGGACCTCGTGTCCCCTTGGTGGTGGAAATTTGGGGGAGGGGACCTGGGATTACCTTGGTGGGGGAAATTTGGGGAAGGTAACTTAAAGTCACCTTGGAGGGGGAAATTTGGGGAAGGTGGCCTGGGGTCACCTTGGTGGGCGAAATTTGCAGAAGGGGACCTGGGGTCTCTTTGGTAGGGAAGATTTGGTGAAGGGGACCTTGGGTCACCTTGGTGGGGTTGATTTTGGGAAGGAGACCTGGGGTCACCTTGGTGTTGGGGATATGGGGAAGGGGACCTTGGGTCACCTTGGTGTTGGGATTTGGGGAAGGGGACCTGGGGTTACCTTCGTAGGGTGATTTGGGGAAGGGGACCTTGGGTCACCTTGGTGTTGAGGATTTGGGGAAGGGGACCTGGGTCACTTGGTGTTGGGGATTTGGGGAAGGGGACCTGGGGTCACCTTGGTGTTGGGGACTTGGGGAAGGGGACCTGGGGTCACCTTGGTGTTGGGGACTTGGGGAAGGGGACCTGGGGTCACCTTGGTGGGGGATTTGGGGAAGGGGACCTGGGGTCACCTTGGTGGGGGATTTGGGGAAGGGGACCTGGGGTCACATTTGTGGGGTGGATTTGGTGAAGGGGACCTGAGGTCACCATGGTGGGAAAAATTTGGGGAAGTGGACCATGGATCACCTTGGTTGTGAAAATTTGGGGAAGGGAACCTAGGGTCACCTTGGTGGGGGGGGATTTTGGGAAGGTGACCCGGGGTCACCTTGGTGGAGATTTGGGGAAGGTGAACTGGGGTCACCTTGGTGGGGTGGCTTTGGGGAAGGGGACCTGGGGTTACCTGGGTGGAGTGGATTTGGGGAAGGGGACCTAGGGTCACATTTGTGGGAGGATTAAGGGATGGGAACCGTGGGTCACCCTGGTGAGAAGGATTTGGGGAAGCGGACCTGGGGATACCTTGGTGTTGGGGATTTTGGGAAGGGGACCTGGGGTCACCTTGGTGGGGGGAGATTTGGGGAAGGGGACCTGGGGTCACCTTGGTGGGGGAAATTTGGGTAAGGGCACCTGGGGTTACCTTGGTGGGGGAAATTTGGGGAAGGTGACCTTAAAGTCACCTTGGTGGGGGAAATTTGGGGAAGGTGGCCTGGTGTCACCTTGGTGGGCAAAATTTGCAAAATGGGACCTGGGGTCTCTTTGGTGGGGAATTTGGGGGAGGGGACCTTGGGTCACCTTGTGGGATTGATTTTGGGAAGGGACCTGGGGTCACCTTGGTGTTGGGATTTGGGGAAGGGGACCTGGGGTCACCTTGGTGTTGGGGATTTGGGGAAAGGGGACCTGGGGTCACCTTGGTGTTATGGATTTGGGGAAGGGGACCTGGGGTCACCTTGGGTGTTTAGGATTTGGGGAAGGGGACCTGGGGTCACCTTGTGTTGGGGATTGGGGAAGGGGACCTGGGGTCACTTTGGTGTTGGGGACTTTGGGAAGGGGACCTGGGGTCACCTTGGTGTTGGGGATTTGGGAAGGGGACCTGGGGTCACCTTGGTTGGGGACTTTGGGAAGGGGACCTGGTCACCTTTTGGTGTGGGGACTTGGGGAAGGGGACCTGGGGTCACCTTGGTGTTGGGACTTTGGGGAAGGGGACCTGGGGTCACCTTGTGTTGGGGATTTGGGGAAGGGGACCTGGGGTCACCTTGGTGGGGGATTTGGGGAAGGGGACCTGGGGTCACCTTGGTGTTGGGGATTTGGGGAAGGGGACCTGGGGTCACCTTGGTGTTGGGACTTTTGGAAGGGGACCTGGTCACCTTGGTGTTGGGATTTGGGGAAGGGGACCTGGGGTCACCTTGGTGTTGGAGATTTGGGGAAGGGGACCTGGGGTCACCTTGGTGTTGGGGACTTGGGGAAGGGGACCTGGGGTCACCTTGGTGGGTTGGATTTGGGGAAGGGACCTGGGGTCACCTTGGTGTTGGGACTTGGGGAAGGGGACCTGGGTCACCTTGTTGGTGGGGATTGGGGAAGGGGACCTGGGGTCACCTTGGTGTTGGTGGGGATTTGGGGAAGGGGACCTGGGGTCACCTTGGTGGTGGGGATTGGGGAAGGGACCTGAGGGTCACCTTGGTGTTGGGGACTTGGGGAAGGGGACCTGGGGTTACCTTGGTGTTAGGAGTCACCTTGTTTGGGATTTGGGGAAGGGGACCTGGGGTCACCTTGGTGGTGGGGATTTGGGGAAGGGACCTGGGGTCACCTTTTTGGGGATTTGGGGAAGGGGACCTGGGGTCACCTTGGTGGGGGATTTGGGAAGGGGACCTGGGGTCACCTTGGTGGGGGATTTGGGGAAGGGGACCTGGGTCACCTTGGTGGGGATTTGGGAAGGGGACCTGGGGTCACCTTGGTGGGGAGGATTTGGGGAAGGGGACCTGGGTCACCTTGGTGGGGGATTTGGGAAGGGGACCTGGGGTCACCTTTGTTGGGGATTGGGGAAGGGGACCTGGGGTCACCTTGGTGTTGGGGATTTGGGGAAGGGGACCTGGGGTCACCTTGGTGGGGATTTGGGAAGGGGACCTGGGGTCACCTTGGTGTTGGGATTTGGGGAAGGGGACCTGGGGTCACCTTGGTGTTGGGGATTCGTGAAGGGGACCTGGGGTCACCTTGGTGTGTGGGGATTTGGGGAAGGGGACCTGGGGTCACCTTGGTGTTGGGGATTTGGGGAAGGGGACCTGGGGTCACCTTGTGTGGGGATTTGGGGAAGGGGACCTGGGGTCACCTTGTGTTGGGGATTTGGGGAAAGGGGACCTGGGGTCACCTTGGTGTTGGGGATTGGGGAAGGGACCTGGGGTCACCTTGGTGTTGGGGATTTGGGAAGGGGACCTGGGGTCACCTTTGGTGGGGATTTGGGGAAGGGGACCTGGGGTCACCTTGGTGTTGACGATTTGGGGAAGGGGACCTGGGTCACCTTGGTGTTGGGGTTTGGGGAAGGGGACCTGGGGTCACCTTGGTGTTGGGATTTGGGGAAGGGGACCTGGGGTCACCTGGTGTTAGATTTGGGGAAGGGGACCTGGGGTCACTTGTGTGGGGATTTGGGGAAGGGGACCTGGGGTCACCTTGGTGTTGGGGATTTGGGGAAGGGGACCTGGGGTCACCTTGGTTGGGGATTTGGGGAAGGGGACCTGAGGTCACCTTGGAGTTGGGGATTTGGGGAAGGGGACCTGGGGTCACCTTGGTGTTGGGATTTGGGGAAGGGGACCTGGGGTCACCTTGGTTGGGGAATGGGGAAGGGACCTGGGGTCACCTTGGTGTTGGGGATTTGGGGAAGGGGACCTGGGGTCACCTTGGTTTGGGATTGGGGAAGGGGACCTGGGGTCACCTTGGTGTTGGGGATTTGGGGAAGGGACCTGGGGTCACCTTGGTGTTGGGATTTGAGGAAGGGGACCTGGGGTCACCTTGGTGGGGATTTGGGAAGGGGACCTGGGGTCACCTGTGTTGTGATTTGGGGATGGGGACCTGGGTCACCTTTGGTGGGGATTTGGGGAAGGGGACCTGGGGTCACCTTGGTGGTTGGGGATTTGGGGAAGGGGACCTGGGGTCACCTTGGTGTGGGGATTTGGGGAAGGGGACCTGGGGTCACCTTTGGTGTTGGATTTGGGGAAGGGGACCTGGGGTCACCTTGGTGGGGGATTTGGGGAAGGGGACCTGGGTCACCTTGGTGTGGGGATTTGGGGAAGGGGACCTGGGGTCACCTTGGTGTTGTGGATTTGGGGAAGGGGACCTGGGGTCACCTTGGTGTTGGGACTTGGGGAAGGGGACCTGGGGTCACCTTGGGGTTGGGGATTGGGGAAGGGGACCTGGGGTCACCTTGGTGTTGGGGACTTGGGGAAGGGGACCTGGGGTCACCTTGGTGTTGGGGACTTGGGGAAGGGGACCTGGGGTCACCTTGGTGGGGGATTTGGGGAAGGGGACCTGGGGTCACCTTGGTTGGGGATTTGGGGAAGGGGACCTATGGGGTCACCTTGTTGGTGGGGAGATTTGGGGAAGGACCTGGGGTCACCTTTGTGAGGGGGATTTGGGAAGGGGACCTGGGGTCACCTGGTGGGGATTTGGGGAAGGGGACCTGGGGTCACCTTGGTGAGGGATTTGAGGAAGGGGACCTGGGGTCACCTTGGTTGGGGATTTGGGGAAGGGGACCTGGGGTCACCTTGGTGTGGGGATTTGGGAAGGGGACCTGGGGTCACCTTGGTGTGGGGATTTGGGGAAGGGGACCTGGGGTCACCTTGGTGTTTGGGATTTGGGGAAGGGGACCTGGGTCACCTTTGTGGGGGATTTGGGGAAGGGGACCCTGGGTCACCTGGTGGGAAAATTTGGGGAAGTGGACCTGGTCACCTTGGTGGGGATTTGGGGAAGACCTGGGGTCACCTTGGTGGGGGATTTGGGGAAGGGACCTGGGGTCACCTTGGTGGGGAGATTTGGGGAAGGGACTGGGGTCACCTTGGTGGGGTGGCTTTGGGGAATGACCTGGGGTCACCTGGGTGGGGGATTTGGGGAAGGGGCCTGGGTCACCTTTGTGGGGGATTTGGGGATGGGGACCTGGGGTCACCTTGTGGGGATTTGGGGAAGGGACCTGGGGTCACCTTGGTGTTGGGGATTTTGGGAAGGGGACCTGGGGTCACCTTGGTGGGGAGATTTGGGGAAGGGGACCTGGGGTCACCTTGGTGGGGGATTTGGGGAAGGGACCTGGGGTCACCTTGGTGGGGATTTGGGGAAGGGGACCTGTCACCTTGGTGGGGAGATTTGGGGAAGGGGACCTGGGTCACCTTGGTGGGTTGATTTGGGGAAGGGACCTGGGGTCACCTTGGTGTTGGGGATTGGGGAAGGGGACCTGGGTCACCTTGGTGTTGGGATTTGGGGAAGGGGACCTGGGGTCACTTGGTGGGGATTTGGGAAGGGGACCTGGGGTCACCTTGGTGTTGGGATTTGGGGAAGGGGACCTGGGGTCACCTTGGTGTTGGGGATTTGGGGAAGGGGACCTGGGGTCACCTTGGTGTTGGGGATTTGGGGAAGGGGACCTGGGGTCACCTTGGGTATGGATTTGGGGAAGGGGACCTGTTGTCACCTTGTGCTGGGGATTTGGGAAGGGGACCTGGGGTCACCTTGGTGTTGGGGACTTGGGGAAGGGGACCTGGGGTTACCTTGGTGTTGGGGACTTTGGGAAGGGGACCTGGGGTCACCTTGGTGTTGGGGATTTGGGGAAGGGGACCTGGGGTCACCTTGGTGTTGGGACTTGGGGAAGGGGACCTGGGGTCACTTTGGTGTTGGGGACTTGGGGAAGGGGACCTGGGTCACCTTGGTGTTGGGGATTTGGGGAAGGGACCTGGGGTCACCTTGGTGTTGGGGACTTGGGGAAGGGGACCTGGGGTCACCTTGGTGTTGGGGATTTGGGGAAGGGGACCTGGGGTCACCTTGGTGGTGGGGACTTGGGGAAGGGGACCTGGGGTTACTTTGGTGTGGAGACTTGGGGAAGGGGACCTGGGGTCACCTTGGTGTTGGGGATTTGGGAAGGGACCTGGGGTCACCTTGGTGTTGGGACTTGGGGAAGGGGACCTGGGGTCACCTTGGTGTTGGGGATTGGGGAAGGGGACCTGGGGTCACCTTGGTGGGGGATTTGGGGAAGGGACCTGGGGTCACCTTTGGTGTTGGGATTTGGAAGGGGACCTGGGGTCACCTTTGGTGGGGGATTTGGGGAAGGGGACCTGGGGTCACCTTGTGGTGGGGATTTGGGGAAGGGGACCTGGGGTCACCTTGGTGGGGACTTGGGGAAGGACCTGGGGTCACTTTGGTGTTGGGGATTTGGGGAAGGGGACCTGGGGTCACCTTGGTGTTGGGGATTTGGGGAGGAAGGGGACCTGGGGTCACCTTGGTGGGGATTTGGGGAAGGGGACCTGGGTCACCTTGGTGGGGGATTTGGGGAAGGGGACCTTGGGTCACCTTGGTGGGGGATTTGGGGAAGGGCCTGGGGTCACCTTGGTGGGGATTTGGGGAAGGGACCTGGGGTCACTTTGGTGGGAGGATTTGGGAAGGGGACCTGGGGTCACCTTGGTGGGGTTGATTTGGGAAGGAGACCTGGGGTCACCTTGGTGTTGGGGATATGGGGAAGGGGACCTGGGGTCACCTTGGTGTTGGGATTTGGGGAAGGGGACCTGGGGTCACCTTGTATGGTGATTTGGGGAAGGGGACCTGGGGTCACCTTGGTGTTGATTATTTGGGGAAGGGGACCTGGGGTCACCTTGGTGTTGGGGATTTGGAAAGGGGACCTGGGGTCACCTTGGTGTTGGATTTGGGGAAGGGGACCTGGGGTCACCTGGTGTTGGATTTGGGGAAGGGGACCTGGGGTCACCTTGTGTGGGATTTGGGGAAGGGGACCTGGGGTCACCTTGGTGTTGGATTTGGGGAAGGGGACCTGGGGTCACCTTGGTGTTGGGATTTGGGGAAGGGGACCTGGGGTCACCTTGGTGTTGGGGATTTGGGGAAGGGGACCTGGGGTCACCTTGGTGGTTATTTGGGGAAGGGGACCTGGGGTCACCTTGTGTGTGGGGACTTGGGGAAGGGGACCTGGGGTCACCTTGGTGTTGGGGACTTGGGGAAGGGGACCTGGGGTCACCTTGGTGTTGGGGACTTGGGGAAGGGGACCTGGGGTCACCTTGGTGTTGGGGACTTGGGGAAGGGGACCTGGGGTCACCTTGGTGTTGGGGACTTGGGGAAGGGGACCTGGGGTCACCTTGGTGTTGGACTTGGGGAAGGGGACCTTGGGGTCACCTTTGTTGGGGACTGGGGAAGACCTGGGGTCACCTTGGTGTTGGGGACTTGGGGAAGGGGACCTGGGGTCACCTTGGTGTGGGGATTTGGGAAGGGGACCTGGGGTCACCTTTTTGGGGGGATTTGGGGAAGGGACCTGGGGTCACCTTGGTGTTGGGATTTGGGGAAGGGGACCTGGGGTCACCTTGGTTGGGGGATTTGGGGAAGGGGACCTGGGGTCACCTTGGTGGGGGATTTGGGGAAGGGACCTGGGGTCACTTTGGTGGGGGATTTGGGGAAGGGGACCTGGGGTCACCTTGTGGGGATTTGGGAAGGGACCTGGGGTCACCTTGGTGAGATTTGGGGAAGGGACCTGGGGTCACCTTGGTGTTGGGGATTTGGGGAAGGGGACCTGGGGTCACCTTGGTGTTGGGGATTTGGGGAAGGGGACCTGGGGTCACCTTGGTGTGGGATTTGGGGAAGGGGACCTGGGGTCACCTTGGTGTTGGGGATTGGGGAAGGGGACCTGGGGTCACCTTGGTGGGGGATTTGGGGAAGGGGACCTGGGGTCACCTTGGTGGGGAAATTTGGGGAAGGGACCTGGGGTCACCTTGGTGGGGATTTGGGGAAGGGACCTGGGGTCACCTTGGTGGGGGATTTGGGGAAGGGGACCTGGGGTCACCTTGGTGGGGAGATTTGGGGAAGGGGACCTGGGGTCACCTTGGTGGGGGATTTGGGGAAGGGGACCTGGGGTCACCTTGGGTGGAGGATTTGGGGAAGGGGACCTGGGGTCACCTTTGTAGGGGATTTGGGGAAGGGGACCTGGGGTCACCTTGGTGGGGGATTTGGGGAAGGGGACTGGGGTCACCTGGTTGGGGAAATTTGGGGAAGGGGACCTGGGGTCACCTTGGTGGGGAAATATGGGGAAAATGGGACCTGGGTCACCTTGGTGGGGATTTGGGGAAGGGGACCTGGGTCACCTTGTGGGGGATTTGGGAAGGGACCTGGGGTCACCTTGGTGTTGGGGATTGGGGAAGGGGACCTGGGGTCACCTTGGTGTTGGGATTTGGGGAGGGGACCTGGGGTCACCTTTGGTGGGGTGATTTGGGAAGGGGACCTGGGTCACCTTGTGTGAGGGATTTGGGGAAGGGACCTGGGGTCACCTTGGTGTTGGGGATTTGTGGGAAAGGGGACCTGGGGTCACCTGGTGTTATGGATTTGGGGAGGGGACCTGGGGTCACCTTGGTGTGGATTTGGGAAGGGGACCTGGTCACCTTGTGTGGGATTTGGGGAAGGGGACCTGGGGTCACCTTGGTGTTGGAGTTTGGGGAAGGGGACCTGGGGTCACCTTGGTGTTGGGATTTGGGAAGGGGACCTGGGGTCACCTTGGTGTTGGGGATTTGGGGAAGGGGACCTGGGGTCACCTTGGTGTTGGGGATTTGGGGAAGGGGACCTGGGGTCACCTTGGTGTTGGGGATTTGGGGAAGGGGACCTGGGGTCACCTTGGTGTTGGGGATTTGGGGAAGGGGACCTGGGGTCACCTTGGTGTTGGGGATTTGGGGAAGGGGACCTTTCACCTTGGTGTTGGGGATTTGGGGAAGGGGACCTGGGTCACTGTGGTGGTGGGGATTTGGGAAGGGGACCTGGGGTCACCTTGGTGTGAAGGATTTGGGGAAGGGGACCTGTGTCACCTTGGTGTTGGGGATTTGGGGAAGGGGACCTGGGGTCACCTTGGTGTTGGGGACTTGGGGAAGGGGACCTGGGGTCACCTTGGTGTTGGGGACTTTGGGGAAGGGGACCTGGGGTCACCTTGGTGTTGGGGATTTGGGGAAGGGGACCTGGGGTCACCTTGGTTTTGGGGACTTGGGGAAGGGGACCAGGGGTCACTTTGGTGTCGGGGACTTGGGGAAGGGGACCTGGGTCACCTTGGTGTTGGGGACTTAGGGGATGGGACCTGGGGTCACCTTGGTGTTGGGGACTTGGGGAAGGGGACCTGGGGTCACCTTGGTGTTGGGGATTTGGGGGAAGGGGACCTGTGGTCACCTTGGTGGTGGGGACTTGGGGAAGGGGACCTGGGGTTACTTTGGTGTCGGAGACTTGGGGAAGGGGACCTGTGTATACCTTGGTGTTGGGGATTTTGGGAAGGGACCTGGGGTCACCTTGGTGTTTGGGACTTGGGGAAGGGGACCTGGGGTCACCTTGGTGTTGGGGATTGAGGAAGGGGACCTTGGGTCGCCTTGGTGGGGGCATTTGGGGAAGGTGACCTGGGGTCACTTTGGTGTTGTGGATTTAAGGAAGGGGACCTGGGGTCACTTTGGTGGGGGATTTGGGGAAGGGGACCTGGGGTCACCTTGTGGTTGGGGATTTGGGAATGGGGACCTGGGGTCACCTTGTTGGTGGGGATTTGGGGAAGGGGACCTGGGGTCACCTTGGGGTTGGGGACTTGGGGAAAGGAACCTGGGGTCACTTTGGTGTTGGGGACTTGGGGAAGGGGTCCTGGGGTTACCTTGGTGTTAGGGGTCACCTTTGTTTCTGGGATTTGGGGAAGGGGACCTGGGGTCCCCTTGGTAGGGGAAATTTGGGGAAGGGGACCTGGGATTACCTTGGTGGGGGAAACTTGGGGAAGGTGACTTAAGGTCACCTTGGTGGGGGAAATTTGGGGAAAGTGGCCTGGGGTCACCTTGGTGGGCGAAATTTGCAAAATGGGACCTGGGGTCTCTTTGGTGGGGAGGATTTGGTGATGGGGACCTTGGGTCACCTTGGTGGGGTTGATTTTGGGAAGGAGACCTGGGGTCACCTTGGTGTTGGGGATATGGGGAAGGGGACCTGGGGTTACCTTGGTGTTGGGATTTGGGGGAGGGGACCTGGGGTTACCTTCGTATGGTGATTTGGGGATTGGGACCTGGGGTCACCTTGGTGTTGATTATTTGGGGAAGGGGACCTGGGGTCAACTTGGTGTTTGGGATTTGTGAAAGGGGACCTGGGGTCACCATGGTGTTATGGATTTGGGGAGGGGACCTGGGGTCACCTGGGTGTTTCGGATTTGGGGAAGGGGACCTGTGGTCACCTTAGTGCTGGAGATTTGGGGAAGGGGACCTAGGGTCACCTTGGTGTTTAGGATTTGGGGAAGGGGACCTTTGGTCAACTTGGTGTTGGAGATTTGTGAAAGGGGACCTGGGGTCACCTTGGTGTTAGGGATTTGGGGGAGGGGACCTGGGGTCACCTTGGTAGGTTACATTTGGGTAAGGGGATTTGGGGTCACCTTAGTGTCGTGGGACTTGGGGGAGGGGACCTGGGGTCACCTTGGTATTGGGGACTTCGGGAAGGGGACATGGGGTCACCTTGGAGTTGGGGACTTGGGGAAGGGGACCTGGGATCACCTTGGTGTTGTGGACTTGGGGAAGGGGATTTGGGGTCACCTTGGTGTTGGGGACTTGAGGGAGGGGACCTGGGGTCATGTTGGTGTTTGGTACTTGGGGAAGGGGACTTGGGGACACCTCTATGATGGGGACATGGGGAGAAGAACCTGGGGTCACCTTGGTGTTGGGGACTTGGGGAAGGGGACCTGTGGTCACCTTGGTGTGGGGGATTTGGGTAAGGGGACCTTTGGTCACCTTTTTGGGGGGATTTGGGGAATGGGACCTGGGGTCACCTTGGGGTTGGCGATTTGGGGAAGGGGACCTGGGGTCACCTTGGTTGTGGGGATTTGGGGAAGACGACCTGGGGTCACCTTGGTGGGGGAAATTTGGGGAAGGGGATCTGGGGTCACTTTGGTGGGGGAAATTTGGGGAAGGTGACCTGGGGTCACCTTTGTGGGGAAATTTTGGGAAGGTGACCTGGGGTCATCTTGGTGAGCAAATTTGGGGAATGGGACCTGGGGTCTCCTAGGTTGGGGATTAGGGGAAGGGGACCTCGGGTCACCTTGGTGTTGGGGATTTGGGGAAGGGGTCCTGGGGTCACCTTGGTGTGGTAGATTTGGGGAAGGGGACCTGGGGTCACCTTGGTGTTTGGGATATGAGGAAGGGGACAAGGTCACCTTGGTGTTGGGGATTTGGGGAAGGGGACCTGGGTCACCTTGGTGGGGATTTGGGGAAGTGGACCATGGATCACCTTGGTGGGGAAAAATTGGGGAAGGGAACCTGGGGTCACCTTGGTGCGGTGGATTTGGGGAAGGGGACCTGGGGTCACCTGGGTGGAGTTGATTTGGGGAAGGGGACCTAAGGTCACCTTTGTAGGTGGATTTTGGGGAAGGGGACCTGGGGTTACCTTGGTGGGGGAAATTTGGGGAAGGTGACTTTAAGTCACCTCGGTTGGGGAAATTTGGGGAAGGTGGCCTGGGGTCCCCTTGGTGGGCGAAATATGCAAAATGGGACCTGAGGTCGCTTTGGTGGAAAGGATTTGGGGAAGGGGACCTTGGGTACTCTTGTTGGGGTTGATTTTGGGAAGGAGACCTGGGGTCACCTTGGTGTTGGGGATATGGGGAAGGGGACCTGTAGTCACCTTGGTGTTGGGATTTGGGGAGGGGACCTGGGGTCACTTTGGTGGGGTGATTTAGGGAAGGGGACCTTGGGTCACCATTGTGTTGAGGATTTGGGGATTGGGACCTGGGGTCACCTTGGTGTTGGGGATTTGTGAAAGGGGACCTGGGGTCACCATGGTGTTATGGATTTGGGGGAGGGGACCTGGGGTCACCTGGGTGTTTAGGATTTGGGGAAGGGGACCTGTTGTCACCTTAGTGCTAGGGATTTGGGGAAGGGGACCCGGGGTCACCTTGGTGTTGGATCTTGGGGAAGGGGACCTTTGGTTCCCTTGGTGTTGGGTACTTTGGGAAGGGGACCTGGGGTGACCTTGGTGTTGGATTTGGGGAAGGGGACCTGGGGTCACCTTGGTGTTGGGGACTTGGGGAAGGGGACCCGGGGTCACTTTGGTGTTGGGGACTTGGGGAAGGGGACCTGGGATCACCTTGGTGTTGGGGACTTTGGGGAGGGGACATGGGGTCACCTTGGTGTTGGGGACTTGGGGAAGGTGACCTTAAATCACCTTGGTGTTGGGGATTTGGGGAAGGGGACCTTGGGTCACTGTGGTGGTGGGGACCTTGGGAAGGGGACCTGGGGTTACTTTGGTGTCGAAGACTGGGGGAAGGGGACCTGTGTATACCTTGGTGTTGGGGATTTTGGGTAAGGGGACGTAGGGTCACCTTGGTGTTGGGGACTTGGGGAAGGGAACCTGGGGTCACCTTGGTGTTGGGGACTTGGGGATGGGGACCTGGGGTCATCTTGGTGGGTTGTATTTGGGGAAGGGGACTTGGGGTCACCTTTGTGTTGGGGACTTGAGGGAGGTGACCTGGGGTCAACTTGGTGTTGGGGACTTTGCGAAGGGGACTCGGGGTCACCTTGGTGTTGGTGACTTGGGGAAGGGGACCTGGGGTTACGTTGATGTTGGGGACATGGGGAGGTTAACTTGGGGTCACATTGGTGTTGGGGTCTTAGGGAAGGGGACCTGTGGTCACCTTGGTGTGGGGGATTTATGGGAAGGGGAACTGGGATCACCTTGGTTATGGGGATTTGGGGAAGGGGACCTGGGGTCACCCTTGTGGGGGGGGGATTTGGGGATGGGGATCTGGGGTCACCTTGGTGGGGTGGATTTGGGGAAGGGGACCTTGGGTCACCTTGGTGGGGGGATTTGGGGGAAGGGGACCTGGGGTCACCTTCTTTTTGGGGATTTGGGGAAGGGGACCAGGGATCACCTTGGTGGAGGGAGATTTGGGGAAGTGGACATGGGGTTACCTATTTGTTGGGGATTTGGGGAAGACCACCTGGGGTCATCTTGGTGTTGGGGGCTCGGGGAAGGGGACCTGCGGTCACCTTGGTGTTGGGGACTTGGGGAAGGGGACCTCTGGTCACCTTGGGGTTGGGGACTTGGGGAAGGGGACCTGGGGTTACGTTGGTGTTGGGGACTTGGGGAAGGGGACCTGGGGTCACCTTGGTGTTGGGGACTTGGGGAAGGGGACTTGGGTCACCTTGGTTTTGGAAATTGGGGAGGAGGACCTGTGGTCACATTGATGTTGGGGACCCGTGGAAGGGGACCTGGGGTCACCTTGGTGGTCAGGACTAGAGGAAGGGGACCTGGGGTCACTTTGGTGGGGGGATTTGGGGAAGGGACCTGGGGTCACTTTGGTGTTGTGGATTTGGGGCAGGGGACCTGGGGTCACTTTGGTGGAGGTATTTAAGGAAGGGGACCTGGAGTCACCTTGTGGTTGGGGATTTGGGAAGGGGTACCCAGGGTCACCTTGTTGGTGGGGATTTGGGGAAGGGGACCTGGGGTCATCTTGGTGGTGGGGACTTGGGGAAAGGAACCTGGGGTCACTTTGGTGTTGGAGACTTGTGGAAAGGGACCTGGGGTTACCTTAGTGTTAGGGACTTTGGGAAGGTGACCCCGGGTCACCTTGGTTTCGGGGATTTGGGGATGGGGACCTGGGGTCACATTGGTGGTGGGGATTTGTGGAAGGGGACCAGGGGTCCCCTTGGTGGGGGAAATTTGGGGAAGGGGACCTGGGGTTACCTTGGTGGGGGAAATTTGGGGAAGGTGACTTAAAGCCACGGGGAAGGAGACCTGGGGTCACCTTGGTGTTGGGGATATGGGGAAGGGGACCTGGGGTCACCTTGGTGTTGGGATTTGGGGAAGGGGACCTGGGGTCACCTTGGTAGGGTGATTTGGGGAAGGGGACCTGGGGTCACCTTGGTGTTGAGGATTTTGGGAAGGGGACCTCGGGTCACCTTGGTGTTGGGGATTCGCGAAAGGGGACCTGGGGTCACCATGGTGTTATGGATTTGGGGAGGGGACCTGGGGTCACCTTGTTTTTGGGGATTTGGGGAAGGGGACCAGGGATCACCTTGGTGGAGGGAGATTTGGGGAAGTGGACATGGGGTTACCTATTTGTTGGGGATTTGGGGAAGGGCACCTGGGGTCATCTTGGTGTTGGGGGCTCGGGGAAGGGATCCTGGGGTCACCTTGGTATTGGGGACTTGGGGAAGGGGACCTCTGGTCACCTTGGGGTTGGGGACTTGGGGAAGGGGACCAGGGGTTACGTTGGTGTTGGGACTTGGGGAAGGGGACCTGGGTCACCTTGGTGTTGGGGACTTGGGGAAGGGGACTTGGGTTCACCTTGGTTTTGGAAATTGGGGAAGAGGACCTGGGGTCACCTTGATGTTGGGGACCCGGGGAAGGGGACCTGGGGTCACCTTGGTTTTCAGGACTAGAGGAAGGGGACCTGGGGTCACTTTGGTGGGGGGATTTGGGGAAGGACCTGGGGTCACTTTGGTGTTGTGGATTTGGGGCAGGGGACCTGGGGTCACTTTGGTGGGGGTATTTAAGGAAGGGGACCTGGAGTCACCTTGTGGTTGGGGAAATTTGGGGAAGGGGACCTGGGGTTACCTTGGTGGGGGAAATTTGGGGAAGGTGATTTAAAGCCACGGGGAAGGAGACCTGGGGTCACCTTGGTGTTGGGGATATGGGGAAGGGGACCTGGGGTCACCTTGGTGTTGGGATTTGGGGAAGGGGACCTGGGGTCACCTTGGTAGGGGGATTTGGGGAAGGGGACCTGGGGTCACCTTGGTGTTGGGGATTTTGGGGAAGGGGACCTGGGTCACCTTGGTGTTGGGGATTTGGGGAAGGGGACCTGGGGTCACCTTGGTGTTATGGATTTGGGGGAGGGACCTGGGGTCACCTTGGTGTTTAGGATTTGGGGAAGGGGACCTGTGGTCACCTGGTGGGGATTTGGGGAAGGGGACCTGGGGTCACCTTGGTGTTGGGGATTGGGGAACGGGACCTGGGTCACCTTTTGGTGTTGGGGATTGGGGAAGGGACCTGGGGTCACCTTGGTGTTGGGGATTTGGGGAAGGGGACCTGGGGTCACCTTGGTGGGGTGATTTGGGGAAGGGGACCTGGGGTCACCTTGGTGTTGGGATTTGGGGAAGGGGACCTGGGTCACCTTGGTGTTGAGGTTTGGGAATGGGACCTGGGGTCACCTTGGTGTTAGGGATTTGGGGAGGGGACCTGGGGACACCTTGGTGTTGGGGATTGGGGAAGGGGACCTGGGGTCACATTGGAGTTGGGGACTTGGGGAAGGGGACCTGGGGTCACCTTGGTATTGGGATTTGGGGAAGGGGACCTGGGGTCACCTTGGTGGGGTGATTTGGGGAAGGGGACCTGGGGTCACCTTGGTGTTGAGGATTTGGGGAAGGGGACCTGGGGTCACCTTGATGTTGGGATTTCTGAAGGGGACCCGAGGTTACCATGGTGTTATGGATTTGGGGGAGGGGACCTGGGGTCACCTGGGGTCACATTGGAGTTGGGGACTTGGGGAAGGGGACCTGGGATCACCTTGTTGTTGGGGACTTGGGGAAGGGGACCTGGTGTCACCTTTAGGTTGGGGACTTGGGGAAGGGACCAGGGGTCACCTTGGTGTTGGGGACTTGGGGAAGGGGACCTGGGGTCACCTTGGTATTGGGGACTTGTGGAAGGGGACCTGGGGTCACCTTGGTTTTGGGAATTGGGGAAGAGGACCTGGGTCACCTTGATGTTGGGGACTCGGGGAAGGTGACCTGGAGTCACCTTGGTGTTCAGGACTTGAGGAAGGGGACCTGGGGTCACCTTGGTTGGGGATTTTGGGAAAGGGACCTGGGGTCACTTTGGTGTTGTGGATTTAGGGAAGGGGACCTGAAGTCACTTTGGTTGGGGGATTTGGGGAAGGGGACCTGGGGTCACCTTGGGGTTGGGGATTTGGGAAAGGGGACCTTTGGTCACCTTGGTGGTGGGGATTTGAGGAAGGGGACCTGGGGTCAGTTTGGTGTTTGAGATTTGGGGATGGGGACCTGGGGTTACCTTGGTGGGGGGAGATTTGGGGAAGGGGACTCTGGGTCACCTTGGTGTTGGGGATTTGGGGAAGGGGACCTGGGGTCACCTGGGTGTTGTGGATTTGGGAAGGGGTCCTGGGGTCACCTGCGTGTTGGGGACTTGGGGAAGAGGACCTAGAGTCATCTTGGTAGGGGGAATTTGGGGAAGGGGACCTTGGGTCACATTGGTGGGGGGATTTGGGGAAAGGGACCTTGGGTCATGTTGGTGGGGTAGATTTTGGGAATTAGACCTGGGGTCACCTTGGTGGAGGGAGATTATGGGAAGGGGACATGCGGTCACCTATTTGTTGGGGATTTGGGGAGGGGACCTGGGGTCACCTTGGTGTTGGGGACTCGGGGAAGGGGATCTATGGTCACCTTGGTGTTGGGGACTTGGGGAAGGGGTCCTGGGGTCACCTTGGGGTTTGGGACTTGGGGAAGGGGACCATGGGTCACCTTGGTGTTGGGGACTTGGGGAAGGGGACCTGGGGTCACCTTGGTGTTGGGGACTTGAGGAAGGGAACCTGGGGTCTCCTTGGTTTTCGGAATTGGGGAAGAGGACCCAGGGTCACCATGATGTTGGGGACTTGAGGAAGGGGACCTGGGGTCACCTTGGTGTTCAGGACCTGAGGAAGGGGACCTGGGGTCACCTTGGTGGGGGGATTTGGGGAAGGGGACCGTGGGTCACCTTGGTGGAGGGAGATTTGGGGAAGGGGACATGGGGTTACTTATTTGTTGAGGATGTGGGGAAGGGGACCTGGGGTCACCTTGGTGTTGGGGACTCGGGGATGGGGACCTGGGGTCACCTTGGTGTTGGGGACTTGGGGAAAGGGACCTGGGGTCACCTTGAGGTTGGGGACTTGGGGAAGGGGACCAGGGGTCACGTTGGTGTTGGGGACTTGGGGAAGGGGACCTAGGGTCACCTTGGTGTTGGGGACTTGTGGAAGGGGACCTGGGGTCACCTTTGTTTTGGGAATTGCGGAGAAGGACCTGGGGTCACCTTGATGTTGGGGACTCGGGGAAAGGGACCTGGGGTCACCTTGGTGTTCAGGACTTGAGAAAGGGGACCTTGTGTCACCTTGGTGGGGGGATTTGGGGAAGGTGACCTGGGGTCACTTTGGTGTTGTGGATTCAAGGGGACCTGGGGTCACTTTGGTGGGGGGATTTGGGGAAGGGGACCTCGGGTCACCTTGTGGTTGGGGATTTGGGAAAGGGGACTTGGGGTCACCTTGTTGGTGGGGATTTGGGGAAGGGGACCTGGGGTCACCTTGTGGTTGGGGATTTGGGAAAAAGGACCTGGGGTCACCTTGTTGGTGGGGATTTGGGGAAGGGGACCTGGGGTCACCTTGTGGTTGGGGATTTGGGAAAGGGGACCTGGAGTCACCTTGTTGGTGGGGATTTGGGGAAGGGGACCTGGGGTCACCTTTTCGTTAGGAATTTGGGGAAGGGGACCTGGGGTCACCTTGTTGGTGGGGACTTGGGGAAAGGAACCTGGGGTCACTTTGGTGTCGGGAACTTGGGGAAGTGGTCCTGGGGTTACCTTGGTGTTAGGGGTCACCTTCGTTTCGGGGATTTGGGGATGGGGAACTGGGGTCACCTTGGTGGTGAGGATTTGGGGAAGGGGACCTCGTGTCCCCTTGGTGGGAGAAATTTCGGGAAGGGGACCTGAGGTTACCTTGGTGGGGGAAATTTGGGGAAGGTGACTTAAAGTCACCTTGGTGGGGGAAATTTGGGGAAGGTGGCCTGGGGATACCTTCGTGGGCGAAATTTGCAGAATGGGACCTGGGGTCTCTTTGGTAGGGAAGATTTGGTGAAGGGGACCTTGGGTCACCTTGGTGGGGTTGATTTTGGGAAGGAGACCTTGGGTCACCTTGGTGTTGGGAATATGGGGAATTGGACCAGGGGTCACCTTGGTGTCGGGATTTGGGGAAAGGGACCTGGGGTTACCTTCGTATGGTGATTTGGGGAAGGGGACCTGTGGTCACCTTGGTGTTGAGGATTTGGGGAAGGGGCCCTGGGGTCAACTTAGTGTTGGGGATTTGTGAAAGGGGACCTGGGGTCACCTGGGTGTTTAGGATTTGAGGAAGGGGACCTGGGGTCACCTTGGTGTTGGGGATATGGGGAACGGGACCTGAGGTCACCTTGGTGTTGGGGATTTGGAGAAGGGGACCTGGGGTCACTTTGGTGGGGTGATTTGGGGAAGGGGACCTGGGTCACCTTGGTGTTGAGGATTTGGGAGAGGGGACCTGAGGTCACCTTGGTGTTGGGTTTTTTGAAAGGGGACCTGGGGTCACCTTGGTGTTAGGGATTTGGGGAGGGGACCTGAGGTCACCTGGGTGTTTAAGATTTGGGGAAGGGGACCTGGAGTCACCTTAGTGCTGGGGATTTGGGGAAGGGGACCTGAGGTCACCTTGGTATTGGGGATTTGGGAAAGGGGACCTGGGTTCACCTTGGTGTTGAGAACTTGGGGAAGGGGACCTGGGGTCACATTGGAGATGGGGACTTGGGGAAGGGGACCTGGGGTCACCTTGGTGTTGGGGACTTGGGGAAGGGGACCTGGGGTCACCTTGGTTTTGGGAATTGGGGAAGAGGACCTGGGGTCACCTTGATGTTGGGGACTCGGGGAAGGTGACATGGGGTCATCTTGGTGTACAGGACTTGAGAAAGGGGATCTGGGGTCACTTTGGTTGGGGATTTGGGGAAGGGGACCTGGGGTCACTTTCTTGTTGTGGATTTAGGGAAGGTGACCTGGAGTCACTTTGGTTGGGGGATTTGGGGAAGGGGACCTGGGGTCACCTTGGGGTTAGGGATTTGAGAAAGGGGACCTGGGTCACCTTGGTGGTGGGGGTTTGGGGAAGGGGACCTGGGGTCACTTTGGTGTTTAAGATTTGGGGAAGGGAACCTGGGGTCACCTTGGTGGGGGGAGATTTGGGGAAGGGGACTCCCGGTCACATTGGTGTTGGGGATTTGGGGAAGGGAACCTTGTGTCACCTTGGTATTGTGGATTTGGGGAAGGGGTCCTGGGTCACCTTGGTGTTGGGGACTTGGGGAAGGGGACCTGGGGTCATCTTGGGGTTGGGGACTCGGGGAAGGGGACCAGGGGTCACGTTGGTGTTGGGGACTTGGTGATGTGGACCTGGGGTCACCTTAGTGTTGGGGACTTGGGGAAGGGGACCTTGGGTCATCTTGGTTAGGGGGATTTGGGGAAGGGGACCTGGGGTCACCTTGGTCGGAGGATTAGGGGAAGGGGACCTGTAGTCACATTTGTGGGGTGGATTTGGTGAAGGGGACCTGAGGTCACCTTGGTGGGAAAAATTTGGGGAAGTGGACAATGGATCACCTTGGTGGTGAAAATTTGGGGAAGGGAACCTTGGGTCACCTTGGTGGGTGGGGGGATTTGGGGAAGGTGTCCCGGGGTCACCTTGGTGGGGAGGGTGGCTTTGGGGAAGGGGACCTCGGGTCACCTTGGTGGGGGGAGATTTGGGGAAGGGGACCTAGGGTCACCTTTGTGGGAGGATTAAGGGATGGGAACCGTGGGTCACCTTGGTGAGAAAGATTTGGGGAAGCGGACCTGGGGATACCTTGGTGTTGGGGATTTTGGGAAGGGGACCTGGGGGCACCTTGGTGGGGGGAGATTTGGGGAAGGGGACCTGGGGTCACCTTGGTGGGGGAAATTTGGGGAAGGGGACCTGGGGTTACCTTGGTGGGGGAAATTTGGGGAAGGTGACTTAAAGTCACCTTGGTGGGGGAAATTTGGGGAAGGTGGCCTGGGGTCACCTAGGTGGGCAAAATTTGCAAAATGGGACCTGGGGTCTCTTTGGTGGGGAGGATTTGGGGAAGGGGACCTTGGGTCACCTTGTTGGGATTGATTTTGGGAAGGAGACCTGGGGTCACCTTGGTGTTGGGGATATGGGGAATGGGACATGGAGTCACTTTGGTGTTGGGATTTGGGGAAGGGGACCTGGGGTCACCTTGGTGGGGTGATTTGGAGAAGGGAACCTGGGGTCACCTTGGTGTTGAGGATTTGGGGAAGGGGACCTGGGGTCACCTTGGTGTTGGGGATTTGTGAAAGGGGACCTGGGGTCACCATGGTGTTATGGATTTTGGGGAGGGGACCTGGGGTCACCTGGGTGTTTAGGATTCGGGGAAGGGGACCTGGGGTCAGCTTGGTGTTGGGGACTTTGGGATGGGGAGCTGGGGTCACCTTGGTGTTGGGGATTCGGGGAAGGGGACCTGGGGTCACCTTGGTTTTGGGGGCTTGGGGAAGGGGACCCGGGGTCATTTTGGTGTCGGGGACTTGGGGAAGGGGACCTGGGGTCACTTTGGTGTTGGGGACTTTGGGGAGGGAACCTGGGGTCACATTGATGTTCGGGACTTGGGGAAGGGGACCTGGGGTCACCTTGGTGGTGGGGACTTGGGGAAGGGGACCTGTGTATACCTTGGTGTTGGGGATTTTGGGGAAGGGGACCTGGGGTCACCTTGGTGTTGGAGACTTGGGGAAGGGGACCTGGGGTCACCTTGGTGTTGGGGACTTGGGGATGGGGACCTGTGGTCATCTTGGTGGGTTGGATTTGGGGAAGGGGACTTGGGGTCAACTTGGTGGGGTAGATTTGGGGAAGGGGACCTGGGGTCATGTTTTGTTGTAGAATTTGGGAAATGGACCTGGGGTCACCTTGTTGGTGGGGATTTGGGAAAGGGGACCTGGGATCACCTTGTTAGTGGGGATTTGGGGAAGGGAACCTGGGGTCAACTTGTTGGTGGGGATTTGGGGAAGGGGACCTGGGGTCACCTTGGTGGGTTGGACTTGGGGAAAGGAACCTGAGGTCACTTTGGTGTCAGGGACTTGGGGTAGGGGTCCTGGGGTTACCTTGGTGTTACGGGTCACCTTCGTTTCAGGGATTTGGGGATGGGGACCTGGGGTCACCTTGCTGGTAGGGATTTGGGGAAGGGGACCTGGGGTACCCTTGGTGGGGGAAATTTGGGAAAGGGGACCTGGGGTTACCTTGGAGGGGGAAATTTGGGGAAGGTGACCTAAAGTCACCTTGGTGGGGGAAATTTGGAGAAGGTGGCCTGGGGCCACCTTGGTGGGCAAAATTTGCAAAATGGAACCTGGGGTCTCTTTGGTGGGGAGGATTTGGGGAAGGGGACCTTGGGTCACATTTGGTGGGGTTGATTTTGGGAAGGAGACCTGGGGTCACCTTAGTGTTGGGATTTGGGGAAGGGGACCTGGGGTCACCTTGGTAGGGTGATTTGGGGAAGGGGACCTGGGGTCACCTTGGTGTTGAGGATTTGGGGAAGGGGACCTGGGGTCAACTTGGTGTTGGGATTTGTCAAAGGGGACCTGGGGTCACCATGGTGTTATGGATTTGGGGGAGGGGACCTGGGGTCACCTGGGTGTTTAGGATTTGGGGAAGGTGACCTGTGGTCACCTTAGTGCTGGGGATTTGGGGAAGGGGACCTGGGGTCACCTTGTTGGTGGGGATTTGGGGAAGGGGACCTGGGGTAACCTTGGTGTTGGGGATATGGGGAACGGAACCTGGGGTCACCTTGGTGTTGGGGATTTGGAGAAGGGGACCTTGGGTCACCTTGGTGGGGTGATTTGGGGAAGGGGACCTGGGGTCACCTTGCTGTTGAGGATTTGGGGAAGGGGACCTGGGGTCACCTTGGTGTTGGGGTTTGTAAAAGAGGATCTGGGGTCACCTTGGTGTTAGGGATTTGGGGAGGGGACCTTAAGTCACCTGGGTTATTAAGATTTGGGGAAGGGGACCTGGGGTCATCTTAATGCTGGGGATTTGGGGAATGGGACCTGGGGTCACCTTGGTGTTGGGGATTTGGGGAAGGGGACCTGGGGTCACCTTGGTGTTGGGGACTTGGGGAAAGGGACCTGGGGTCACATTGGTGTTGGGGTTTGGGGAAAGGGACCTGGGGTCACATTGGAGTTGGGGACTTGGGGAAGGGGACCTGGGGTCAACTTGGTTTTGGGAATTGGGGAAGAGGACCTGGGGTCACCTTGATATTGGGGACTCGGGGAAGGTGACATGGGGTCACCTTGGTGTTCAGGACTTGATGAAGGGGATCTGGGGTCACCTTGGTGGGGGATTTTGGGAAGGGGACCTGGGGTCACTTTGTTGTTGTGGATTTAGGGAAGGTGACCTGGAGTCACTTTGGTTGGGGGATTTGGGGAAGGGGACCTGGGGTCACGTTGGGGTTGGGGATTTGGGAAAGGGGACCTGGGTCACCTTGGTGGTGGGGATTTGGGGAAGGGGACCTGGGGTCACTTTGGTGTTTGAGATTTGGAGAAGGGGACCTGGGGTCACCTTGGTGGGGGGAGATTTGGGGAAGGGGACTCTGGGTCACCCTGGTGTTGGGGATTTGGGGAAGGGGACTCTGGGTCACCCTGGTGTTGGGGATTTGGGGAAGGGGACCTGGGGTCACCTGGGTGTTGTGGATTTGGGGAAGGGGTCCTGGGGTCACCTTGGTATTGTGGACTTGGGGAAGGGGACCTGGGGTCACCTTGGGGTTGGGGACTTGGGGTAGGGGACCAGGGGTCACGTTGGTGTTGGGGACTTGGGGAAGGGGACCTGGGGTCACCTTGGTGTTGGGGACTTGGGGAAGGGGACATGGGGTCATCTTGGTTGGGGGGATTTGGGGAAGGGGACTTGGGGTCACCTTGGTGGGGGATTTGGGGAAAAGGACTTGGGGTCACATTGGTGGGGTAAATTTGAGGAAGGGGACTTATGTCATGTTGGTGGGGTAGATTTAGGGAAATGGACCTGGGGTCACCTGTGTGAGGGTGATTTTGGGTATGGGGATCTGGGGTCATCTTGGTGGGGTGGATTTGGGGAAGGGGACCTGGGATCACCTTGGTGAGGGAAATTTGGGGAAGGGGACCTGGGGTCTCCTAGGTGGAGGGATTAGGGGAAGGGGGCCTGGGGTCACCCTGGTGTGTGGGATTTTGGGAAGGGGACCTGGGGTCAGCTTGGTGTGGTAGATTTGGGGAAGGGGACCTGGGGTCACCTTGGTGTTTGGGATTTGGGGAAGGGGACCTGTGGTCACCTTTGTGGGGTGGACTTGGTGAAGGGGACCAGAGGTCACCTTAGTGGGAAAAATTTGGGGAAGTGGACTTTGGATATCCTTGGTGGGGAAAATTTGGGGAAGGGAACCTGGGGTCACCTTGGTGGGGGGTATTTGGGGAAGGTGACCCGGGGTCACCTTGGTGGGGAGATTTGGGGAAGGTGATCTGGGGTCACCTTGGTAGGGTGGCTTTGGGGAAATGGACCTGGGGTCACCTGGGTGGAGTGGATTTGGGGAGGGGGGCCTAGGGTCACCTTTGTGGGTGGATTTTGGGGATGGGGACCATGGGTCACCTTGGTGAGAAGGATCTGTGGAAGCGGACCTGGGGATACCTTGGTGTTGGGGATTTTGGGAAGGGGACCTGGTGGCACCTTGGTGGGGGGATATTTGGGGAAGGGGACCTGGGGTCACCTGGGTGGGAAAAAATTTGCGGAAGGGGACCTGGGGTTACCTTGGTGGGGGAAATTTGGGGAAGGTGACTTAAAGTCACCTTGGTGGGGAGGATTTGGGGAAGGGGACCTTGGGTCACCTAGGTGGGATTGATTTTGGGAAGGAGACCTGGGGTCACCTTGGTGTTGGGGATATGGGGAAGGGGACCTGGAGTCACCTTGGTGTTGGGATTTGGGGAAGTGGACCTGGGGTCACTTTGGTGGGGTGATTTAGGGAAGGTGACCTGGGGTCACCATGGTGTTATGGATTTGGGGGAGGGGACCTGGGGTCACCTGGGTGTTTAGTATTTGTGGAAGAGGGCATGTTGTCACCTTAGTGCTGGGGATTTGGGGAATGGGACCTGGGGTCACCTTGGTGTTGGGGACTTGGGGAAGGGGACCTGGGGTTACCTTGGTGTTGGGGACTTTGGGAAGGGGACCTTGGGTCACCTTTGTGTTGGGGATTTGGGGAAGGGGACCTGGGGTCACCTTGGTTTTGGGGACTTGGGGAAGGGACCAGGGGTCACTTTGGTGTCAGGGACTTGGGGAACGGGACCTGGGTCAACTTGGTGTTGGGGACTTTGGGGAGGGGACCTGGGGTCACCTTGGTGTTGGGGACTTGGGGAAGGGGACCTGGGGTCACCTTGGTGTTGGGGATTTTGGGGAAGGGACCTGGGGTCACCTTGGTGTTGGGGACTTGGGGAAGGGGACCTGGGGTCACCTTGGTGTTGGGGACTTGGGGATGGGGACCTGGGGTCATCTTGGTGGGTTGGATTTGAGGAAGGGGACTTGGGGTCAACTTGGGGTAGATTTGGGGAAGGGGACCTGGGGTCATGTTTTGTGGTAGATTTTGGGAAATGGACCTGGGGTCACCTTTGTGTGGAGAATTTGAGGATGGGGATCTGGGGTCACATTGGTGGGGTGGATTTGGGAAAGGGGACCTGGGGTCACCTTGGTGGGGGGATTTGGGGGGAGGGGACCTGGGGTCACCTCGTTTTTGGGGATTTGGGAAAGGGGACTGCGGGTCACCTTGGTGGAGGGAGATTTTAGGAAGGGGACATGGGGTTACCTATTTGTTGGGGATTTGGGGAGGGGGACCTAGGATCACCTTGGTGTTGGGGACTCGGGGATGGGGACCTGGGGTCACCTTGGTGTTGGGGACTTGGGGAAGAGGACCTGGGGTCACCTTGAGGTTGGGGACTTGGGGAAGGGGACTTGGGGTCACCTTGGTGTTGGGGACTTGGGGAAGGGGACCTGGGGTCACATTGGTTTTGGGAATTGCGGAGTATGACCTGGGGTCACCTTGATGTTGGGGACTCGGGGAAGGGGACCTGGGGTCACCTTGGTGTTCAGGACTTGAGGAAGGGGACCTGGGGTCACCTTGGTTGGGGGATTTGGGGAAGGTGACCTGGGGTCACTTTGGTGTTGTGGATTTAAGGAAGGGGACCTGGGGTCACTTTGGTGGGGGGATTTGGGGAAGGGGGCCTGGGGTCACCTTGTGGTTGGGGATTTGAGAAAGGGGACCTGGGGTCACCTTGTTGGTGGGGATTTGGGGAAGGGGACCTGGGGTGACCTTGGGGTGGGGACTTGGGGAAAGGAACCTTGGGTCACTTTGGTGTCGGGGACTTGGGGAAGGGGTCCTGGGGTTACCTTGGAGTTAGGGGTCACCTTTGTTTCTGGGATTTGGGGAAAGGGACCTGGGGTCCCCTTGGTGGGGGAAATTTGGGGAAGGGGACCTGGGGTTACCTTGGTGAGGGAAACTTGAAGAAGGTGACTTAAAGTCACCTTGGTGGGGGAAATTTGGGGAAGGTGGCCTGGGGTCACCTTGGTGGGCGAAATTTGCAAAATGGGACCTGGGGACTCTTTGGTGGGGACGATTTGGTGAAGGGGACCTTGGGTCACCTTGGTGGGGTAGATTTTGGGAAGTCGACCTGGGGTCACCTTGGTGTTGGGGATATGGGGAAGGGGACCTGGGGTCACCTTGGTGTTGGGATTTGGGGAAGGGGACCTGGGGTTACCTTCGTATGGTGATTTGGGGAAGGGGACCTGGGGTCACCTTGGTGTTATGGATTTGGGGAAGGGGACCTGGGGTCAACTTGGTGTTGGGGATTTGTGTAAGGGGACCTGGGGTCACCATGGTGTTATAGATTTGGGGAAGGGGACCTGTGGTCACCATAGTGCTGGGGATTTGGGGAAGGGGACCTGGGGTCACCTTGTTGGTGGGGATTTGGGGAAGGGGACCTGGGGTCACCTTGGTGTTGGGGATATGGGCTACGGGACCTGGGGTCACCTTGGTGTTTTGGGATTTGGAGAAGGGGACCTGGGGTCACCTTGGTGGGGTGAATGGGGGAAGGGGAACTGGGGTCACCTTGGTGTTGAGGATTTGGGGAAGGGGACCTGGGGTCTCCTTGTTGTTGGGGTTTGTGAAAGGGGACCTGGGGTCACCTTTGTGTTAGGGATCTGGGGAGGGGACCTGGGGTCACCTGGGTGTTTAAGATTTGGGGAAGGGGACCTGGGGTCACCTTAGTGCTGGGGATTTGTGGAAGGGGACATGGGGTCACCTTGGTGTTGGGGATTTGGGGAAGGGGACATGGGGTTATCTATTTGTTGGGGATTTGGGGAAGGGGACCTGGGGTCACCTTGATGTTGGGGACTCGGGGATGGGGTCCTGGGGTCACCTTTTTTTAGGGGACTTGGGGAAGGGGACCTGGGGTCACCTTGGGGTTGGGGACTTGGGGAAGCGGACCAGGGGTCATGTTGGTGTTGGGGACTTGGGGAAGGGGACCTGGGGTCAACTTGGTGTTGGGGACTTGTGGAAGGGGACCTGGGGTCATCTTGGTTTTGGGAATTGGGGAAGAGGACCTGGGGTCACCTTGATGTTGGGGACTCGGGGAAGGGGACCTGGGGTCACCTTGGTGTTCAAGACTTGAGGAAGGGGACCTGGGGTCACCTTGGTGGGGGGGATTTGGGGAAGGGGACCCGGGGTCACCTTGTGGTTGGGGATTTGGGAAAAAGGACCTGGGGTCACCTTGTTGGTGGGGATTTGGGGAAGGGGACCTGGGGTCACCCTGTCGTTGGGGATTTGGAAAAGGGGACCTGGAGTCACCTTGTTGGTGGGGATTTGGGTAAGGGGACCTGGGGTCACCTTGTGGTTGGGGATTTGGGAAAGGGGACCTAGGGTCACCTTGTTGGTGGGGACTTGGGGAAAGGAACCTGGAGTCACTTTGGTGTCGGGAACTTGGGGAAGGGGTCCTGGGGTTACCTTGGTGTTAGGGGTCACCTTCGTTTCGGGGATTTGGGGATGGGGAACAGGGGTCACCTTGGTGGGGGAAATTTGGGGAAGGGGACCTGGGGTTACCTTGGTGGGGGAAATTTGAGGAAGGTGACTTAAAGTCACCTTGGTGGGGGAAATTTGGGGAAGGTGGCCTGGGGTCACCTTGGTGGGTGAAATTTGCAGAATGGGACCTGGGGTCTCTTTGGTAGGGAGGATTTGGTGAAGGGGACCTTGGGTCTCCTTGGTGGGGTGGATTTTGGGAAGGAGACCTTGGGTCACCTTGGTGTTGGGGATATGGGGAAGGGGACCAGGGGTCACCTTGGTGTTGGGATTTGGGGAAAGGGACCTGGGGTTTCCTTCGTATGGTGATTTGGGGAAGGGGACCTTGGGTTACCTTGGTGTTGAGGATTTGGGGGAAGGGGACCTGGGGTCAACTTAGTGTTGGGGATTTGTGAAAGGGGACCTGGGGTCACCATGGTGTTATGGATTTGGGGAAGGGGACCTGGGGTAACCTGGGTGTTTAGGATTTGAGGAAGGGGACCTGTGGTCACCTTAGTGCTGGGGATTTGGGGAAGGGGACCTGGGGTCACCTTGTTTATGGGGATTTGGGGAAGGGGACCCGGGGTCACCTTGGTGTTGGGGATATGGGGAACGGGACCTGGGGTCACCTTGGTGTTCGGGATTTGGAGAAGGGGACCTGGGGTCACCTTGGTGGGGTGATTTGGGGAAGGGGACCTGGGGTCACCTTGGTGTTGAGGATTTGGGGGAGGGGACCTGAGGTCACCTTGGTGTTGGGTTTTTTGAAAAGGGACCTGGGGTCACCTTGGTGTTAGGGATTTTGTGAGGGGACCTGAGGTCACCTAGGTGTTTAAGATTTTGGGAAGGGGACCTGGGGTCACCTTAGTGCTGGGGATTTGGGGAAGGGGACCTGAGGTCACCTTGGTGTTGGGGATTTGGGGAAGGAGACCTGGGTTCACCTTGGTGTTGGGGACTTGGGGAAGGGGACCTGGGGTCACATTGGAGATAGGGACTTGGGGAAAAGGACCTGAGGTCACCTTGGTGTTGGGGACTTGGGGAAGGGGACCTGGGGTCACCTTGGTTTTGGGAATTGGGGAAGAGGACCTGGGGTCACCTTGATGTTGGGGACTCGGGGAAGGTGACATGGGGTCACCTTGGTGTTCAGGACTTGAGAAAGAGGATCTGGGGTCACCTTGGTTGGGGATTTGGGGAAGGGGACCTGGGGTCACTTTGTTGTTGTGGATTTAGGGAAGGTGACCTGGAGTCACTTTGGTTGGGGGATTTGGGAAAGGGGACCTGGGGTCACCTTGGGGTTGGGGATTTGAGAAAGGGGACCTGGGTCACCTTCGTGGTGGGGATTTGGGGAAGGGGACCTGGGGTCACTTTGGTGTTTAAGATTTGGGGAAGGGAACCTAGGGTCACCTTGGTGGGGGGAGATTTGGGGAAGGGGACTCCCGGTCACCTTGGTGTTGGGGATTTGGGGAAGGGAACCTTGTGTCACCTTGGTGTTGTGGATTTGGGGAAGGGGTCCTGGGTCACCTTGGTGTTGGGGACTTGGGGAAGGGGACCTGGGGTCACCTTGGGGTTGGGGACTCGGGGAAGGGGACCAGGGGTCACGTTGGTGTTGGGGACTTGGGGATGTGGACCTGGGGTCACCTTAGTGTTGGGGACTTGGGGAAGGGGACCTGGGGTCATCTTGGTTAGGGGGATTTTAGGGAAGGGGACCTGGGGTCACCTTGGTCGGGGGATTTGGGGAAGGGGACCTGTGGTCACATTTTTGGGGTGGATTTGGTGAAGGGGACCTGAGGTCACCTTGGTGGGAAAAAATTGGGGAATTGGACTATGGATCACCTTGGGGGTGAAAATTTGGGGAAGGGAACCTTGGGTCACCTTGGTGGGGGAGGATTTGGGGAAGGTGTCCTGGGGTCACCTTGGTGGGGGGGGGGGTGGCTTTGGGGAAGGGGACCTGGGGTCACCTGGGTTGAGTGGATTTGGGGAAGGGGACCTAGGGTCACCTTTGTGGGAGGATTAAGGGATGGGAACCGTGGGTCACCTTGGTGAGAAAGATTTGGGGAAGCAGACCTGGGGATACCTTGGTGTTGGGGATTTTGGGAAGGGGACCTGGGGGCACCTTGGTGGGGGGAGATTTGGGGAAGGGGACCTGGGGTCACCTTGGTAGGGGAAATTTGGGGAAGGGGACTTTGGGTTACCTTGGTGGGGGAAATTTGGGGAAGGTGACTTAAAGTCACCTTGGTGGGGGAAATTTGGAGAAGGTGGCCTGGGGTCACCTAGGTGGGCAAAATTTGCAAAATGGGACCTGGGGTCTCTTTGGTGGGGAGGATTTGGGGAAGGGGACCTTGGGTCACCTTGTTGGGATTGATTTTGGGAAGGAGACCTGGGGTCACCTTGGTGTTGGGGATATGGGGAAAGGGACATGGAGTCACTTTGGTGTTGGGATTTGGGGAAGGGGACATGAGGTCACCTTGGTGGGGTGATTTGGAGAAGGGAACCTGGGGTCACCGTGGTGTTGAGGATTTGGGGAAGGGAACCTGGGGTCACCTTGGTGTTGGAGATTTGTGAAAGGGGACCTGGGGTCACCATGGTGTTATGGATTTTGGGGAGGGGACCTGGGGTCACCTGGGTGTTTAGGATTCGGGGAAGGGGACCTGGGGTCAGCTTGGTGTTGGGGACTTGGGGAAGGGGACCTGGGGTTACCTTGGTGTTGGGGACTTTGGGAAAGGGAGCTGGGGTCACCTCGGTGTTGGGGATTCGGGGAAGGGGACCTGGGGTCACCTTGGTTTTGGGGACTTGGGGAAGGGGACCCGGGGTCATTTTGGTTTTGGGGACTTGGGGAAGGGGACCTGGGGTCACCTTGGTGTTGGGGACTTTGGGGAGGGAACCTGGGGTCACATTGATGTTGGGGACTTGGGGAAGGGGACCTGGGGTCACCTTGGTGGTGGGGACTTGGGGAAGGGGACCTGGGGTTACTTTGGTGTCGGAGACTTGGGGAAGGGGACCTGTGTATACCTTGGTTTTGGGGATTTTGGGGAAGGGGACCTGGGGTCACCTTGGTGTTGGAGACTTGGGGAAGGGGACCTGGGGTCACCTTGGTGTTGGGGACTTGGGGATGGGGACCTGTGGTCATCTTGGTGGGTTGGATTTGGGGAAGGGGACATGGGGTCAACCTGGTGGGGTAGATTTGGGGAAGGGGACCTGGGGTCATGTTTTGTTGTAGAATTTGGGAAATGGACCTGGGGTCACCTTGTTGGTGGGAATTTGGGAAAGGGGACCTGGGATCACCTTGTTGGTGGGGATTTGGGGAAGGGGACCTGGGGTCACCTTGTTGGTGGGGATTTGGGGGAGGGGACCTGGGGTCACCTTGGTGGGTTGGACTTGGGGAAAGGAACCAAAGGTCACTTTGGTGTCGGGGACTTGGGGTAGGGGTCCTGGGGTTACCTTGGTGTTTCGGGTCACCTTCGTTTCAGGGATTTGGGGATGGGGACCTGGGGTCACCTTGCTGGTGGGGATTTGGGGAAGGGGACCTGGGGTCCCCTTGGTGGGGGAAATTTGGGAAAGGGGACCTGGGGTTACCTTGGAGGGGGAAATTTGGGGAAGGTGACCTAAAGTCACCTTGGTGGGGGAAATTTGGAGAAGGTGGCCTGGGGTCACCTTGGTGGGCAAAATTTGCAAAATGGGACCTGGGGTCTCTTTGGTGGGGAGGATTTGGGGAAGGGGACCTTGGGTCACATTTGGTGGGGTTGATTTTGGGAAGGAGACCTGGGGTCACCTTAGTGTTGGGATTTGGGGAAGGGAACCTGGGGTCACCTTGGTAGGGTGATTTGGGGAAGGGGACCTGGGGTCACCTTGGTGTTGAGGATTTGGGGAAGGGGACCTGGGGTCAACTTGGTGTTGGGGATTTGTCAAAGGGGACCTGGGGTCACCATGGTGTTATGGATTTGGGGGAGGGGACCTGGGGTCACCTGGGTGTTTAGGATTTGGGGAAGGTGACCTATGGTCACCTTAGTGCTGGGGATTTGGGGAAGGGGACCTGGGGTCACTTGTTGGTGGGGATTTGGGGAAGGGGACCTGGGGTCACCTTGGTGTTGGGATATGGGGAACGGAACCTGGGGTCACCTTGGTATTGGGGATTTGGAGAAGGGGACCTGGGGTCACCTTGGTGGGGTGATTTGGGGAAGGGACCTGGGGTCACCTTGCTGTTGAGGATTTGGGGAAGGGGACCTGGGGTCACCTTGGTGTTGGGGTTTGTGAAAGGGGATCTGGGGTCACCTTGGTGTTAGGGATTTTGGGGAGGGGACCTTGGGTCACCTGGGTGATTAAGATTTGGGGAAGGGGACCTGGGGTCATCTTAGTGCTGGGGATTTGGGGAAGGGGACCTGGGGTCACCTTGGTGTTGGGGATTTGGGAAAGGGGACCTGGGGTCACCTTGGTGTTGGGGACTTGGGGAAAGGGACCTGGGGTCACATTGGTGTTGGGGATTTGGGGAAGGGGACCTGGGGTCACATTGGAGTTTGGGACTTGGGGAAGGGGACCTGGGGTCAACTTGGTTTTGGGAATTGGGGAAGAGGACCTGGGGTCACCTTGATGTTGGGGACTCGGGGAAGGTGACATGGGGTCACCTTGGTGTTCAGGACTTGAGGAAGGGGATCTGGGGTCACCTTGGTGGGGGATTTTGGGAAGGGGACCTGGGGTCACTTTGTTGTTGTGGATTTAGGGAAGTGACCTGGAGTCACTTTGGTTGGGGGATTTGGGGAAGGGGACCTGGGGTCCCCTTGGGGTTGGGGATTTGGGAAAGGGGACCTGGGTCACCTTGGTGGTGGGGATTTGGGGAAGGGGACCTGGGGTCACTTTGGTGTTTGAGATTTGGAGAAGGGGACCTGGGGTCACCTTGGTGGGGGGAGATTTGGGGAAGGGGACTCTGGGTCACCCTGGTGTTGGGGATTTGGGGAAGGGGACCTGGGGTCACCTGGGTGTTGTGGATTTGGGGAAGGGGTCCTGGGGTCACCTTGGTATTGTGGACTTGGGGAAGGGGACCTGGGGTCACCTTGGGGTTGGGGACTTGGGGAAGGGGACCAGGGGTCACGTTGGTGTTGGGGACTTGGGGAAGGGGACCTGGGGTCACCTTGGTGTTGGGGACTTGGGGAAGGGGACCTGGGGTCATCTTGGTTGGGGGGATTTGGGGAAGGGGACTTGGGGTCACCTTGGTGGGGGATTTGGGGAAAAGGACTTGGGGTCAACTTGGTGGGGTAAATTTGAGGAAGGGGACTTATGTCATGTTGGTGGGGTAGATTTTGGGAAATGGACCTGGGGTCACCTTTATGAGGGTGATTTTGGGTATGGGGATCTGGGGTCATCTTGGTGGGGTGGATTTGGGGAAGGGGACCTGGGATCACCTTGGTGAGGGAAATTTTGGGAAGGGGACCTGGGGTCTCCTAGGTGGAGGGATTAGGGGAAGGGGCCCTGGGGTCACCCTGGTGTGTGGGATTTCGGGAAGGGGACCTGGGGTCAGCTTGGTGTGGTAGATTTGGGGAAGGGGACCTGGGGTCACCTTGGTGTTTGGGATTTGGGGAAGAGGACCTGTGGTCACCTTTGTGGGGTGGACTTGGTGAAGGGGACCAGAGGTCACCTTAGTGGGAAAAATTTGGGGAAGTGGACTATGGATCACCTTGGTGGTGAAAATTTGGGGAAGGGAACCTGGGGTCACCTTGGTGGGGGGGATTTGGGAAAGGTGACCCGGGGTCACCTTGGTGGGGAGATTTGGGGAAGGTGAACTGGGGTCACCTTGGTGGGGTGGCTTTGGGGGAATGGACCTGGGGTCACCTGGGTGGAGTGGATTTGGGGAGGGGGGCCTAGGGTCACCTTTGTGGGTGGATTTTGGGGATGGGGACCATGGGTCACCTTGGTGAGAAGGATCTGTGGAAGCGGACCTGGGGATACCTTGGTGTTGGGGATTTTGGGAAGGGGGCCTGGTGGCACCTTGGTGGGGGGAGATTTGGGGAAGGGGACCTGGGGTCACCTGGGTGGGGGAAATTTGCGGAAGGGGACCTGGGGTTACCTTGGTGGGGGAAATTTGGGGAAGGTGACTTAAAGTCACCTTGGTGGGGAGGATTTGGGGAAGGGGACCTTGGGTCACCTTGGTGGGATTGATTTTGGGAAGGAGACCTGGGGTCACCTTGGTGTTGAGGATATGGGGAAGGGGACCTGGAGTCACCTTGGTGTTGGGATTTGGGGAAGTGGACCTGGGGTCACTTTGGTGGGGTGATTTAGGGAAGGGGACCTGGGGTCACCGTGGTGTTGAAGATTTGGGGAAGGGGACCTGGGGTCAACTTGGTGTTGGGGATTTGTGAAAGGGGACCTGGGGTCACCATGGTGTTATGGATTTGGGGGAGGGGACCTGGGGTCACCTGGGTGTTTAGGATTTGGGGAAGGGGGCCTGTTGTCACCTTAGTGCTGGGGATTTGGGGAAGGGGACCTGGGGTCACCTTGGTGTTGGGGACTTGGGGAAGGGGACCTGGGGTTACCTTGGTGTTGGGGACTTTGGGAAGGGGACCTTGGGTCACCTTGGTGTTGGGGATTTGGGGAAGGGGACCTGGGGTCACCTTGGTTTTGGGGACTTGGGAAGGGACCAGGGGTCACTTTGGTGTCAGGGACTTGGGGAAGGGGACCTGGGTCACCTTGGTGTTGGGGACTTTGGGGAGGGGACCTGGGGTCACCTTGGTGTTGGGTACTTGGGGAAGTGGACCTGGGGTCACCTTGGTGTTGGGGATTTTGGGGAAGGGACCTGGGGTCACCTTGGTGTTGGGGACTTGGGGAAGGGGACCTGGGGTCACCTTGGTGTTGGGGACTTGGGGATGGGGACCTGGGGTCATCTTGGTGGGTTGGATTTGAGGAAGGGGACTTGGGGTCAACTTGGGGTAGATTTGGGGAAGGGGACCTGGGGTCATGTTTTGTGGTAGATTTTGGGAAATGGACCTGGGGTCACCTTTGTGGGAGATTTTGGGGATGGGGATCTGGGGTCACATTGGTGGGGTGGATTTGGGGAAGGGGACCTGGGGTCACCTTGGTGGGGGGATTTGGGCGGAGGGGACCTGGGGTCACCGCGTTTTTGGGGAAGGGGACTACGGGTCACCTTGGTGGAGGGAGATTTGGGGAAGGGGACATGGGGTTACCTATTTGTTGGGGATTTGGGGAGGAGGAGCTAGGATCACCTTGATGTTGGGGACCGGGGATGGGTACCTGGGGTCACCTTGGTGTTTGGGACATGGGGAAGAGGACCTGGGGTCACCTTGAGGTTGGGGACCTGGGGAAGGGGACCTGGGGTCACCTTGGTGTTGGGGACTCGGGGAAGGGGACCTGGGGTCACATTGGTTTTGGGAATTACGGAGTAGGACCTGGGGTCACCTTGATGTTGGGGACTCGGGGAAGGGGACCTGGGGTCACCTTGGTGTTCAGGACTTGAGGAAGGGGACCTGGGGTCACCTTGGTGGGGGGATTTGGGGAAGGTGACCTGGGGTCACTTTGGTGTTGTGGATTTAAGGAAGGGGACCTGGGGTCACTTTGGTGGGGGGATTTGGGGAAGGGGGCCTGGGGTCACCTTGTGGTTGGGGATTTGGGAAAGGGGACCTAGGGTCACCTTGTTGGTGGGGATTTGGGGAAGGGGACCTGGGGTGACCTTGGGGTGAGGACTTGGGGAAAAGGAACCTTGGGTCACTTTGGTGTCGGGGACTTGGGGAAGGGGTCCTGGGGTTACCTTGGAGTTAGGGGTCACCTTTGTTTCTGGGATTTGGGGAAGGGGACCTGGGGTCCCCTTGGTGGGGGAAATTTGGGGAAGGGGACCTGGGGTTACCTTGGTGAGGGAAACTTGAAGAAGGTGACTTAAAGTCACCTTGGTGGGGGAAATTTGGGGAAGGTGGCCTGGGGTCACCTTGGTGGGCGAAATTTGCAAAATGGGACCTGGGGACTCTTTGGTGGGGACGATTTGGTGAAGGGGACCTTGGGTCACCTTGGTGGGGTTGATTTTGGGAAGGAGACCTGGGGTCACCTTGGTGTTGGGGATATGGGGAAGGGGACCTGGGGTCACCCTGGTGTTGGGATTTGGGGAAGCGGACCTGGGGTTACCTTCGTATGGTGATTTGGGGAAGGGGACCTGGGGTCACCTTGGTGTTGGGATATGGGGAAGGGGACCTGGGGTCACCTTGGTGTTGGGATTTGGGGAAGGGGACCTGGGGTCACCTGGTGTTATTGATTTGGGGAGGGGACCTGGGGTCACCTGGGTGTTTAGGATTTGGGGAAGGGGACCTGGGTCACTTAGTGCTTGGGGATTTGGAGAAGGGGACCTGGGGTCACCTTGTTGGTGGGGATTTGGGGAAGGGGACCTGGGGTCACCTTGGTGTTGGGGATTGGGGAACAGGGGACCTGGGGTCACCTTGGTGTTGGGGATTTGGGGAAGGGACCTGGGGTCACCTTGGTGGGGTGAATTGGGGAAGGGGACCTGGGGTCACCTTGGTGTTGAGGATTTGGGGAAGGGGACCTGGGGTCACCTTGGTGTTGGGGTTTGTGAAAGGGGACCTGGGGTCACCTTGGTGTTAGGGATTTGGGGAGGGGACCTGGGGTCACCTGGGTGTTTGAGATTTGGGGAAAGGGACCTGGGGTCACCTTAGTGCTGGGGATTTGGGGAAGGGGACCTGGGGTCACCTTGGTGTTGGGGAATTGGGGAAGGGGACATGGGGTTACCTATTTGTTGGGGATTTGGGGAAGGGGACCTGGGTCACCTTGGTGTTGTGGACATGGGGATGGGGACCTGGGGTCACCTTGGTGTAGGGGACTTGGGGAAGGGGACATGGGGTCACCTTGGTGTTGGGGACTTGGGGAAGGGGACCTGGGGTCACCTTGGTTTTGGGAATTGGGGAAGAGGACCTGGGGTCACCTTGATGTTGGGGACTCGGGGAAGGGGACCTGGGGTCACCTTGGTGTTCAGGACTTGAAGAAAGGGACCTGGGGTCACCTCGGTTGGGGGATTTGGGGAAGGGGACCTGGGGTCACTTTGGTGTTGTGGATTTAAACCTGGAAAGGTATGATGGGTTGTACACGACCCCTACAGCATTTTCAAAACCTGTTTTTTCCCCATAAATCATCAGCTGTCTCGAATATGGAAGTGATCGACCTGCAAGGGGTGACTAGTCTACATGCCATTGTCTGCTTTAGGACTGATTTTCGTCTAACTCCCCCCAGGGGTCGACCTCGACCCTGACATACATTTATAGGGGTAAGTGATCAAACAGCAAAGTTATTATATAATTATAAATTGTCGAACAGTGTTGATACTTGTTTGGTTCTTTATAGTTGGAAAGTGTGGGTGGATGGTGTGTCTACCACTTGCATGACATTGGTTTTGGCTTAGATGCCATATATTGCCATGAGGTCCATTTTCCCTCAAATGCTAATTTCTGAATTTTGTTTATTTTTTGCAAATTTGATTTTTTTCTATTTATTTTGAATTTATCTTCAATAATGGCCAGGTGGCAGTTTTCCCTAGGCATGGATGTCATCAACACACTTCTAATGGAGTTAAAAAGAGATGTTGATGATAATATGGAGCTTGCAACCCCATTCTTCATTTCAAGTGGTAGATTGGGCTGTAAGAGTTGTTGCGGTCTGCGGCCATTTTGTTGTCATACCCGAAAGGTAAGTTGGCATATCTCTATATATTCTTGTTCTGTATAGAATTTGTGATATTTTGGTATATTTTAATGCATAAATATCATATATTTATAGGAGATACAATGATTTTCATAAGAAATTTACATTGTGAAACTAGGCCGTCAAAAATGACCTTTAGATTTCGCCCCTGTTATAACAGTAAATTACATCTTAGTGCACATTTTATTATGTATTTCTGTTCTAGGATAATATGAGTTTATTCTGTAAAAAAATTATCCTCTTCCTATTTCATTTGGGTACCCAAAAAAATTCATGAAATTTGAACAATTTTTTTTGGCCAAAAAAAGTTACCCTTTTTTTCTCATTTCAGATCTTGACTTCTATGGGTCAAACTCATTTCCAGCAATTACACGCTGTTGCTTTGCCATCTAAGAAGGTGTCCCTAAAGGGATTTATGTGTATATGTATATTTCTATTTTTTGTGAATATTTACATCAAGTCTTTTTTTGTATACTTAAATTTTTAGTTATTTTGTAGATGGGTATCATTTATATTTTCAGTAGTTTTTAGCATTCTTTGAAGTATTTTTAGAAAGTCAAATAATACAGATTGATGCATATCTGAATTTTTCCTGAATTTTTTTCTGAGTCGGGGTCGCTCACGACCAAGTATACCCTTGTGGTTGGGGATTTGGGAAAGGGGACCTGGGGTCACCTTGTTGGTGGGGATTTTGGGAAGGGGACCTGGGGTCACCTTGGTGGTGGGGACTTGGGGAAAGGAACCTGGGGTCACTTTGGTGTTGGCGACTTAAGGAAGGGGTCCTGGGGTTACCTTGGTGTTAGGGGTCACATTTGTTTCGGGGATTTGGGGATGGGGACCCGGGGTCACCTTGTTGGTGGGGATTTGGGGAAGGGGACCTGGGGTCCCCTTGGTGGGGGAAATTTGGGGAAGGAGACCTGGGGGTCACCTTGGTGGGGGAAATTTGGGGAAGATGACTTAAAGTCACCTTGGTGGGGGAAATTTGGAGAAAGTGGCCTGGGGTCACCTTGGTGGGCAAAATTTGCAAAATAGGACCTGTGGTCTCTTAGGTGGGGAGGATTTGGGGAAGGGGACTGGGTCACCTTGGTGTTGGGGATTTGGAAAGGGGACCTGGGGTCACCATTGGTGTTATGGGGATTTGGGGAGGGGACCTGGGGTTACCTTGGTGGGGTGATTTGGGGAAGGGAACCTAGGAGACCAGGGGTCACCTTAGTGTTGGGGATATGGGGAAGGGACCTGGGGTCACCTTGGTGTTGGAATTTGGGGAAGGGGACCTGGGGTCACCTTGGTGGGGTGATTTGGGGAAGGGACCTGGGTCACCTTGGTGTTGAGCATTTGGGGAAGGGACCTGGGGTCACCTTGGTGTTGGGGATTTGTGAAGGGGACCTGGGGTCACCATGGTGTTATGGATTTGGGGAAGGGGACCTGGGTCACCTGGTTGTTGGATTTGGGGAAGGGGACCTGGGTCACCTTAGTGTGGGGATTTGGGGAAGGGGACCTGGGGTCACCTTGTGGTGGGGATTTGGGGAAGGGGACCTGGGGTCACCTTGGTGTTGGGGACTTGGGGAAGGGGACCGTGGGGTCACCTTGGTGTTGGGGACTTTGGGAAGGGGACCTGGGGTCACCTTGGTGTTGGGGATTTGGGGAAGGGGACCTGGGGTCACCTTGGTTTTGGGGACTTGGGGAAGGGGACCCGGGGTCACTTGGTGTCGGGGACTTGGGGAAGGGGACCTGGGGTCACCTTGGTGTTGGGGACTTTGGGAGGGGCCTGGGGTCACTTTGGTGTTAGAGACTTGGGGAAGGGGACCTGGGGTCACCTTGGTGTTGGGGATTTGGGGAAGGGGACCTGGGTCACCTTGGGTGTTGGATTTGGGGAAGGGGACCTGGTCACCTTGTGTGGAGATTTGGGGAAGGGGACCTGGGGTCACCTTGGTGTTGGGGATTGGGGAAGGGGACCTGGGTCACCTTGGTGTTGGGGATTTGGGAAGGGGACCTGGGGTCACTTTGGTGTTGGGGATTTGGGGAAGGGGACCTGGGGTCACCTTGGTTTGGGGATTTGGGGAAGGGGACCTGGGGTTACCTTCGTATGGTGATTTGGGGAAGGGGACCTGGGGTCACCTTGGTGTTGAGGATTTGGGGAAGGGGACCGGGGGTCAACTTGGTGTTGGGGATTTGTGAAAGGGGACCTGGGGTCACCATGGTGTTATGCATTAGGGGGAGGAGACCTGGGGTCACCAGGGTGTTTAGGATTTGGGGAAGGGGACCTGTGGTCACCTTAGTGCTGGGGATTTGGGGAAGGGGACCTGGGGTCACCTTGTTGGTGGGGATTTGGGGAAGGGGACCTGGGGTCACCTTGGTGTTGGGGATATGGGGAACTGGACCTGGGGTCACCTTGGTCTTGGGGATTTGGAGAAGGGGACCTGGGGTCACCTTGGTGGGGTGATTTGGGGAAGGGGACTTTGGGTCACCTTGGTGTTGAGGATTTGGGGAAGAGGACCTGGGGTCACCTTGGTGTTGGGGTTTGTGAAAGGGGACCTGGGGTCACCTTGGTGTTAGGGATTTGGGGAGGGGACCTGGGGTCACCTGGGTGTTTAAGATTTGGGGAAGGGGACCTGGGGTCACCTTAGTGCTGGGGATTTGGGGAAGGGGACCTGGGGTCACCTTGGTGTTGAGGATTTTGGGAAGAGACCTGGGGTTACCTTGGTGTTGGGGACTTGGGGAAGGGGACATGGGGTCACATTGAGTTGGGGACTTGGGGAAGGGGACCTGGGGTCACCTTTCAGTTAGGGACATGGGAAAGGGAACCAGGGGCCACCTTGGTGTTATGGACTTGGGGAAGGGGACCTGGGGTCACCTTGGTTTTGGGAATATGGGGAGAGGACCTGGGGTCACCTTGATGTTGGGGACTCGAGAAGGTGACATGGGGTCACCTTGGTGTTCAGGACTTGAGGAAGGGGATCTAGGGTCACCTTGGTGTTCAGGACTTGAAGAACGGGACCTGGGGTCACCTTGGTGTTGGAATTTGGGTAAGGGGACCTGGGGTCACCTTGGTAGGGTGATTTGGGGAAGGGGACCTGGGGTCACCTTGGTGTTGAGCATTTGGGGAAGAGGACCTGGGGTCACCTTGGTGTTGGGGATTTGTGAAAGGGGACCTGGGGTCACCATGGTGTTATGGATTTGGGGGAGGGGACTTGCGGTCACCTGGTTGTTTAGGATTTGGGGAAGGGGACTTGTGGTCACCTTAGTGCTGGGGATTTGGGGAAGGGGACCTGGGGTCACCTTGTTGGTGGGGCTTTGGGGAAGGGGACCTGGGGTCACCTTGGTGTTGGGGATATGGGGAACGGGACCTGGGGTCAACTTGGTGTTGGGGATTTGGGGAAGGGAACCTGGGGTCACCTTGGTGTTGTGGATTTGGGGAAAGGGGCCTGGGGTCACCTTGGTGTTGGGGACTTGGGGAATGAGACCTGGGGTCACCTTGGTGTTGAGCGTTTGGGGAAGAGGACCTGGGGTCACCTTGGTGTTGGGGATTTGTGAAAGGGGACCTGGGGTCACCATGGTGTTATGGATTTGGGGGAGGGGACCTGCGGTCACCTGGTTGTTTAGGATTTGGGGAAGGGGACCTGTGGTCACCTTAGTGCTGGGGATTTGGGGAAGGGGACCTGGGGTCACCTTGTTGGTGGGGATTTGGGGAAGGGGACCTGGGGTCACCTTGGTGTTGGGGATATGGGGAACGGGACCTGGGGTCACCTTGGTGTTGGGGATTTGGGGAAGGGAACCTGGGGTCACCTGGGTGTTGTGGATTTGGGGAAAGGGGCCTGGGGTCACCTTGGTGTTGGGGACTTGGGGAATGGGACCTGGGGTCACCTTGGGGTTGGGGACTTGGGGAAGGGGACCAGGGGTCACGTTGGTGTTGGGGACTCGGGGAAGGGGACCTGGGGTCACCTTGTGTTGGGGACTTTGGGAAGGGGACCTGGGGTCATCTTGGTTAGGGGGATTTGGGGAAGGGGACCTGGGGTCACCTTGGTGGGGGGATTTGGGGAAGGGGACCTGTGGTCACCTTTGTGGGGTGGATTTGGTGAAGGGGACCTGACGTCACCTTGGTGGGAAAAATTTGGGGAAGTGGACCATGGATCACCTTGGTGGGGAAAATTTTGGGAAGGGAACCTGGGGTCACCTTGGTGGGGGGGATTTGTGAAAGAGGACTTGGGGTCACCATGGTGTTATGGATTTTGGGGAGGGGACCTGGGGTCACCTTGGTGGGGAGATTTGGGGAAGGTGAACTGGGGTCACCTTGGTGGGGTGGCTTTGGGGAAGGGTACCTGGGGTCACCTGGGTGGAGTGGATTTGGGGAAGGGGACCTAGGGTCACCTTTGTGGGTGGATTTTGGGTATGGGGACCGTTGGTCACCTTGGTGAGAAGGATTTGGGGAAGCGGACCTGGGGATACCTTGGTGTTGGGGATTTAGGGAAGGGGACCTGGGGGCACCTTGGTGGGGGGAGATTTGGGTAAAGGGACCTGGGGTCACCTTGGTGGGGGAAATTTGGGGAAGGGGACCTGGGGTTACCATGGTGGGGGAAATTTGGGGAAGGTGACTTAAAGTCACCTTAGTGGGGGAAATTTGGGGAAGAGGGCCTGGGGTCACCTTGGTGGGCAAAATTTGCAAAATGGGACCTGGGGTCTCTTTGGTGGGGAGGATTTGGGGAAGGGGACCTTGGGTCACCTTGGTGGGGTTGATTTTGGGAAGGAGACCTGGGGTCACCTTGGTGTTGGGGATATGGGGTAGGGGACCTGGAGTCACTTGGTGTTGGGATTTGGGGAAGGGGACCTGGGGTCACCTTGGTGGGATGATTTGGGAAGAGGACCTGGGGTCACCGTGGTGTTGAGGATTAGGGGAGGGAGACCTGGGATCACCTTGGTGTTGGGGATTTGTGAAAGGGACTGGGGTCACCATGGTGTTATGGATTTTGGGAAGGGGACTTGGGGTCACCTGGGTGTTTAGGATTTGGGGAAGGGGACCTGGGGTCACCTTAGTGCTGGGATTTGGGGAAGGGGACCTGGGGTCACCTTGGTGTTGGGGACTTGGGGAAGGGGACCTGGGTTACCTTGGTGTTGGGGACTTTGGGAAGGGGACCTGGGGTCACCTTGGTGTTGGGGATTTGGGGAAGGGGACCTGGGGTCACCTTGGTTTTGGGGACTTGGGGAAGGGGACCCGGGGTCACTTTGGTGTCGGGGACTTGGGGAAGGGGACCTGGGGTCACCTTGGTGTTGGGGACTTTAGGGGAAGGGGCCTGGGGTCACTTTGGTGTTAGGGACTTGGGAAGGGGACATGGGGTCACCTGGTGTTGGGGATTTGGGGAAGGGGACCTGGGGTCACCTTGGTGGGGTAGATTTTGGAAAGGGGACTTATGTCATGTTGGTGGGGTAGATTTTGGGAAATGGACCTGGGGTCACCTTTGTGATGGGGATTTGGGGAAGGGGACTGGGGTCACCTTGGTGGGGTGGATTTGGGGAAGGGGACCTGGGGTCACCTTGGTGTTGGGATTGGGGGAAGGGGACCTGGGGTCACCTTGTGTTGGGGATTTGGGGAAGGGGACCTGGGTCACCTTGGTGGGGATTTGGGGAAGGGGACCTGGGGTCACCTTGGTGTTGGGGACTTTGGGGAAGGGACCTGGGGTCACCTTGGTTTTGGGGATTGGGGAAGGGGACCTGGGGTCACCTTGGGTTGGGGACTTGGGGAAGGGATCCTGGGGTCACCTTGGTGTTGAAGACTTGGGGAAGGGGACCTGGGTCACCTTGGTGTTGGGGACTTGGGGAAGGGACCTGGGTCACCTTGGTTTTGGGATTTGGGGAAGAGGACCTGGGGTCACCTTGATGTTGGGGATTTGGGGAAGGGGACCTGGGGTCACCTTGGTGTTCAGGACTTTGAGGAAAGGGGACCTGGGGTCACCTTGGTGGGGGGATTTGGGGAAGGGGACCTGGGGTCACTTTGGTGTTGGGATTTGGGAAGGGGACCTGGGTCACCTTTGGTGGGGGGATTTGGGGAAGGGGACCTGGGGTCACCTTGGGTTGGGGACTTGGGAAAGGGGACCTGGGGTCACCTTGGTGGTGGGGATTTGGGGAAGGGGACCTGGGGTCACCTTGGTGTTGGAGACTTGGGGAAGGGGACCTGGGGTCACCTTGGTGGGGCGAGATTTGGGAAAGGGGACCTGGGGTCACCTTGGTGTTGGGGATTTGGGGAAGGGGACCTGGGTCACCTTGGGGGTTGTGGATTTGGGGAAGGGGACCTGGGGTCACCTTGGTGGTGGGGACTTTGGGAAGGGGACCTGGGGTCACCTGGTGTCGAGGACTTTGGGAAGGACCTGGGGTCACCTTGGTGTTGGGGACTTTGGGAAGGGGACCTGATGTCACCTTGGTGTTGGGGACTTGGGGAAAGGGAGATGGGGTCACCTTGGTGTTGGGGATTTGGGGAAGGGACCTGGGGTCACCTTGGTGGTGGGGACTTGGGGAAAGGGACCTGGGGTCACTTGGTGTCGGGGACTTAGGAAAGGGGACCTGGGGTCACCTTGATGTTGGGGATTTGGGGAAGGGACCTGGGGTCACCTTGGTGTGGGGACTTGGGGAAAGGGTCCTGGGGTCACTTTGGTGTCAGGGACTTGGGAAGGGGACCTGGGGTCACCTTGGTGTTGGGGACTTGGGGAAGGGGTCCTGGGGTCACCAAGGTTTTGGGAATTGGGGAAGGAGGACCTGGGGTCACCTTGATGTTGGGGACTCGGGGAAGGGGACCTGGGACACCTTGGTGTTCAGGACTTGAGGAAGGGGACCTGGGGTCACCTTGGTGGGGGGATTTGGGGAAGGGACCTGGGGTCACTTAGGTGTTGTGGATTTATGGAAGGGGACCTGGGGTCACTTTGGTGGGGGATTTGGGGAAGGGGACCTGGGGTCACCTTGTGGTTGGGGATTTGGGAAAGGGGACCTGGGGTCACCTTGTTGGTGGGGATTTGGGGAAGGGGACCTTGGGGTCACCTTGATGGTGGGGACTTGGGAAGGACCTGGGGTCACTGTGGTGTCGGGGACTTTGGGAAGGGGTCCTGGGGTCACCTTGGTGTTGAGGATTTGGGGAAGAGGGCCTGGGGTCCCTTGGTGGGGGAAATTTGGGGAAGGGGACCTGGGGTTGCCTTGGTGGGGACAATTTGGGGAAGGTGACTTAAAGTCACCTTGAAGGGGAAAATTTTGGGGAAGATGGCCTGGGGTCACCTTGGTGGGCGAAATTTGCAAAATGGGACCTGGGGTCTCTTTGGTGGGGAGGATTTAGGGAAGGGGACCTTGGGTCACCTTGGTGGGATTGATTTTGGGAAATAGACCTGGGGTCACCTTGGTGTTGGGGATATGGGGAAGGCGACCTGGGGTCACCTTGGTGTTGGGATTTGGGGAAGGGGACCTGGGGTTACCTTCGTATGGTGATTTGGGGAAGGGGACCTGGGGTCACCTTGGTGTTGAGGATTTGGGGAAGGGGACCGGGGGTCAACTTGGTGTTGGGGATTTGTGAAAGGGGACCTGGGGTCACCATTGGTGTTATGCATTAGGGGGAGGAGACCTGGGGTCACCAGGGTGTTTAGGATTTGGGGAAGGGGACCTGTGGTCACCTTAGTGCTGGGGATTTGGGGAAGGGGACCTGGGGTCACCTTGTTGGTGGGGATTTGGGGAAGGGGACCTGGGGTCACCTTGGTGTTGGGGATTTGGGGAAGGGGACCTGGGGTCACCTTGGTCTTGGGGATTTGGGAAGGGGACCTGGGGTCACCTTGGTGGGGATTTGGGGAAGGGGACCTGGGGTCACCTTGGTGTTGGGATTTGGGGAAGAGGACCTGGGGTCACCTTGGTGTTGGGGTTTGGAAAGGGGACCTGGGGTCACCTTGGTGTTAGGGATTTGGGGAAGGGGACCTGGGGTCACCTGGTGTTTAGATTTGGGGAAGGGGACCTGGGGTCACCTTGTGTGGGGATTTGGGGAAGGGGACCTGGGGTCACCTTGGTGTTGAGGATTTGGGAAGAGACCTGGGGTCACCTTGGTGTTGGGGACTTGGGGAAGGGGACCTGGGGTCACATTGGAGTTGGGGACTTGGGGAAGGGGACCTGGGGTCACCTTTCAGTTGGGACATGGGAAAGGGACCAGGGGCCACCTTGGTGTTATGGACTTGGGGAAGGGGACCTGGGGTCACCTTGGTTTTGGGAATATGGGGAGAGGACCTGGGGTCACCTTGATGTTGGGGACTCGGAGAAGGTGACATGGGGTCACCTTGGTGTTCAGGACTTGAGGAAGGGGATCTAGGGTCACCTTGGTGTTCAGGACTTGAAGAACGGGACCTGGGGTCACCTTGGTGTTGGATTTGGGTAAGGGGACCTGGGGTCACCTTGGTAGGGTGATTTGGGGAAGGGGACCTGGGGTCACCTTGGTGTTGAGCATTTGGGGAAGAGGACCTGGGGTCACCTTGGTGTTGGGGATTTGTGAAAGGGGACCTGGGGTCACCATGGTGTTATGGATTTGGGGGAGGGGACTTGCGGTCACCTGGTTGTTTAGGATTTGGGGAAGGGGACTTGTGGTCACCTTAGTGCTGGGGATTTGGGGAAGGGGACCTGGGGTCACCTTGTGGTGGGGATTTGGGGAAGGGGACCTGGGGTCACCTTGGTGTTGGGGATTGGGGAAGGGACCTGGGGTCACCTTGGTGTTGGGGATTTGGGGAAGGGACCTGGGGTCACCTTGGTGTTGGGATTTGGGGAAAGGGGCCTGGGGTCACCTTGGTGTTGGGGACTTGGGGAAGGGGACCTGGGGTCACCTTGGTGTTGAGCATTTGGGGAAGGGACCTGGGGTCACCTTGGTGTTGGGGATTTGAAGGGGACCTGGGGTCACCTTGGTGTTAGGATTTGGGGAAGGGGACCTGGGGTCACCTTGGTGTTGGATTTGGGGAAGGGGACCTGTGGTCACCTTGTGTGGGGATTTGGGGAAGGGGACCTGGGGTCACCTTGTTGGTGGGGATTTGGGGAAGGGGACCTGGGGTCACCTTGGTGTTGGGGATATGGGGAAGGGACCTGGGGTCACCTTGGTGTTGGGGATTTGGGGAAGGGACCTGGGGTCACCTGGTGTTGTGGATTTGGGGAAGGGGACCTGGGGTCACCTTGGTGTTGGGGACTTTGGGGAAGGGACCTGGGGTCACCTTGGGGTTGGGGACTTTGGGGAAGGGGACCTGGGGTCACCTTGGTGTTGGGGATTTGGGGAAGGGGACCTGGGGTCACCTTGTGTTGGGGATTTGGGAAGGGGACCTGGGGTCACCTTGGTTAGGGGATTTGGGGAAGGGGACCTGGGGTCACCTTGGTGGGGGATTTGGGGAAGGGGACCTGGGGTCACCTTTGTGGGGGGATTTGGGAAGGGGACCTGGGGTCACCTTGGTGGGAAATTTGGGGAAGGGGACCTGGGGTCACCTTGGTGGGGAAATTTGGGGAAGGGACCTGGGGTCACCTTGGTGGGGGATTTGGGGAAGAGGGACCTGGGGTCACCTGGTGTTATGGATTTGGGGAAGGGGACCTGGGGTCACCTTGGTGGGGAGATTTGGGGAAGGGGACCTGGGGTCACCTTGGTGGGGTGGCTTTGGGGAAGGGACCTGGGGTCACCTTGGTGTGGGGATTTGGGGAAGGGGACCTGGGTCACCTTTGTGGGGGATTTGGGGAAGGGGACCTGGGGTCACCTTGGTGGGGATTTGGGGAAGGGACCTGGGGTCACCTTGGTGTTGGGGATTTGGGAAGGGGACCTGGGGTCACCTTGGTGGGGGATTTGGGAAAGGGACCTGGGGTCACCTTGGTGGGGGATTTGGGGAAGGGGACCTGGGGTCACCTGGTGGGGGATTTGGGGAAGGGACCTGTCACCTTAGTGGGGATTTGGGGAAGAGGGCCTGGGGTCACCTTGGTGGGCTTTGGGGAAGGGGACCTGGGGTCACCTTGGTGGGGGATTTGGGGAAGGGGACCTGGGGTCACCTTGGTGGGGGATTTGGGGAAGGGGACCTGGGGTCACCTTGGTGTTGGGGATTGGGGAAGGGGACCTGGGGTCACTTGGTGTTGGGATTTGGGGAAGGGGACCTGGGGTCACCTTGGTGGGGGATTTGGGAAGGGGACCTGGGGTCACCTTGGTGTTGGGATTGGGGAAGGGGACCTGGGGTCACCTTGGTGTTGGGGATTTGGGGAAGGGACCTGGGGTCACCTTGGTGTTATGGATTTTGGGAAGGGGACTGGGGTCACCTGGTGTTTAGGATTTGGGGAAGGGGACCTGGGGTCACCTTGTGTGGGATTTGGGGAAGGGGACCTGGGGTCACCTTGGTGTTGGGGATTTGGGGAAGGGGACCTGGGTCACCTTGGTGTTGGGGATTTGGGGAAGGGGACCTGGGGTCACCTTGGTGTTGGGGATTTGGGGAAGGGGACCTGGGGTCACCTTGGTTTGGGGACTTTGGGGAAGGGGACCTGGGGTCACCTTGGTGTTGGGGACTTTGGGGAAGGGGACCTGGGGTCACCTTGGTGTTGGGGACTTTGGGGAAGGGGCCTGGGGTCACCTTGGTGTTGGGACTTGGGGAAGGGGACCTGGGGTCACCTTGGTGTTGGGGATTTGGGGAAGGGGACCTGGGGTCACCTTGGTGGGGAGATTTGGGGAAGGGACCTGTCACCTTGGTGGGGGATTGGGGAAGGACCTGGGGTCACCTTGTGTGGGGATTTGGGGAAGGGGACCTGGGGTCACCTTGGTGGGGTGGATTTGGGGAAGGGGACCTGGGGTCACCTTGGTGTTGGGATTTGGGGAAGGGGACCTGGGGTCACCTTGTGTTGGGATTTGGGGAAGGGGACCTGGGGTCACCTTGGTGGGGAGATTTGGGGAAGGGGACCTGGGGTCACCTTTGTTGGGGATTTGGGGAAGGGGACCTGGGGTCACCTTGGTGTTGGGGATTTGGGGAAGGGGACCTGGGGTCACCTTGGTTTGGGGATTTGGGGAAGGGGACCTGGGGTCACCTTGGTGTTGGGGATTTGGGGAAGGGACCTGGGGTCACCTTGGTGTTGGATTTGGGGAAGGGGACCTGGGGTCACCTTGGTGTTGGGGATTTGGGGAAGGGACCTGGGGTCACCTTGGTTTGGGATTTGGGGAAGAGGACCTGGGGTCACCTTGTGTTGGGGATTTGGGGAAGGGGACCTGGGGTCACCTTGGTGTTAGGATTTGGGGAAGGGGACCTGGGGTCACCTTGGTGGGGATTTGGGGAAGGGGACCTGGGGTCACCTTGGTGTTGGGATTTGGGAAGGGGACCTGGGGTCACCTTGGTGGGGGATTTGGGGAAGGGGACCTGGGGTCACCTTGGGTTGGGGATTTGGGAAGGGGACCTGGGGTCACCTTGGTGGTGGGGATTTGGGGAAGGGGACCTGGGGTCACCTTGGTGTTGGGGATTTGGGGAGGGGACCTGGGGTCACCTTGGTGGGGGATTTGGGAAGGGGACCTGGGGTCACCTTGGTGTTGGGGATTTGGGGAAGGGGACCTGGGTCACCTTGGGGGTTGGGATTTGGGGAAGGGGACCTGGGGTCACCTTGGTGGTGGGGATTTGGGGAAGGGGACCTGGGGTCACCTTGGTGTTGGGATTGGGGAAGGACCTGGGGTCACCTTGGTGTTGGGGATTTGGGAAGGGGACCTGGGGTCACCTTGGTGTTGGGGATTTGGGGAAGGGAGATGGGGTCACCTTGGTGTTGGGGATTTGGGGAAGGGACCTGGGGTCACCTTGGTGTTGGGGACTTTGGGGAAGGGACCTGGGGTCACCTTGGTGTTGGGGATTTGGGGAAGGGGACCTGGGGTCACCTTGTGTTGGGGATTTGGGGAAGGGGACCTGGGGTCACCTTGGTGTGGGGACTTGGGGAAGGGGACCTGGGGTCACCTTGGTGTTGGGGACTTGGGGAAGGGGACCTGGGGTCACCTTGGTGTTGGGGACTTGGGGAAGGGGACCTGGGGTCACCTTGGTTTTGGGGATTGGGGAAGGGGACCTGGGGTCACCTTGATGTTGGGGACTTTGGGGAAGGGGACCTGGGGTCACCTTGGTGTTGGACTTTGGGGAAGGGGACCTGGGGTCACCTTGGTGGGGGATTTGGGGAAGGGACCTGGGGTCACCTTGGTGTTGGGATTTGGAAGGGGACCTGGGGTCACCTTGGTGGGGGATTTGGGGAAGGGGACCTGGGGTCACCTTGTGTTGGGGATTTGGGAAGGGGACCTGGGGTCACCTTGTGGTGGGGATTTGGGGAAGGGGACCTGGGGTCACCTTGTGGTGGGGATTTGGGAAGGACCTGGGGTCACCTTGGTGTTGGGGATTTGGGGAAGGGGACCTGGGGTCACCTTGGTGTTGGGATTTGGGGAAGAGGGCCTGGGGTCACCTTGGTGGGGGATTTGGGGAAGGGGACCTGGGGTCACTTGGTGGGGATTTGGGGAAGGGACCTTGGGGTCACCTTGGGGGATTTGGGGAAGGGCCTGGGGTCACCTTGGTGGGGATTTGGGGAAGGGGACCTGGGGTCTCCTTGGTGGGGAGGATTTGGGGAAGGGGACCTGGGTCACCTTGGTGGGATTGATTTGGGGAAATGACCTGGGGTCACCTTGGTGTTGGGGATTGGGGAAGGGACCTGGGGTCACCTTGGTGTTGGGATTTGGGGAAGGGGACCTGGGGTCACCTTGGTGGTTGATTTGGGGAAGGGGACCTGGGGTCACCTTGGTGTTGGGGATTTGGGGAAGGGGACCTGGGGTCACCTTGGTGTTGGGGATTTGGGGAAGGGGACCTGGGGTCACCTTGTATGGTGATTTGGGGAAGGGGACCTGGGGTCACCTTGGTGTTGAGGATTTGGGGAAGGGGACCTGGGGTCACCTTGGTGTGGGGATTTGGGGAAGGGGACCTGGGGTCACCTGGTGTTATGGATTTGGGGAGGAGACCTGGGGTCACCTTGGTGTTGGATTTGGGGAAGGGGACCTGGGGTCACCTTGTGTGGGGATTTGGGGAAGGGGACCTGGGGTCACCTTGGTGGTGGGGATTTGGGGAAGGGGACCTGGGGTCACCTTGGTGTTGGGGATTTGGGGAAGGACCTGGGGTCACCTTGGTGTTGGGGATTTGGGAAGGGGACCTGGGGTCACCTTGGTGGGGATTTGGGGAAGGGGACCTGGGGTCACCTTGGTGTTGGGATTTGGGGAAGAGGGACCTGGGGTCACCTTGGTGTTGGGGTTTGGGGAAAGGGGACCTGGGGTCACCTTGGTGTTGGGATTTGGGGAAGGGGACCTGGGGTCACCTTGGTGTTGATTTGGGGAAGGGGACCTGGGGTCACCTTAGTGTGGGGATTTGGGGAAGGGGACCTGGGGTCACCTTGGTGTTGGGATTTGGGAAGGGGACCTGGGGTCACCTTGGTGTTGGGGACTTGGGGAAGGGGACCTGGGGTCACCTTGGGTTGGGGACTTGGGGAAGGGGACCTGGGGTCACCTTTGTTGGGGATGGGGAAGGGACCAGGGGTCACCTTGGTGTTAGGACTTGGGGAAGGGGACCTGGGGTCACCTTGGTTTGGGAATTGGGGAGAGGACCTGGGGTCACCTTGATGTTGGGGAGGAAGGGACCTGGGGTCACCTTGGTGTTGGATTGGGAAGGGGACTGGGGTCACCTTGGTGTTCAGGATTTGGGGAAGGGACCTGGGGTCACCTTGGTGGGGATTTGGGGAAGGGGACCTGGGGTCACCTTGGTGTTGGGGATTTGGGGAAGGGGACCTGGGGTCACCTTGGTGTTGGATTTGGGGAAGGGGACCTGGGGTCACCTTGGTGTTGGGGATTTGGGGAAGGGGACCTGGGGTCACCTTGGTGTTGGGGATTTGGGGAAGGGGACCTGGGGTCACCTTGGTGTTGGGGATTTGGGGAAGGGGACCTGGGGTCACCTTGGTGTTGGGGATTTGGGGAAGGGGACCTGGGGTCACCTGGTGTTGGGGATTTGGGGAAGGGGACCTGGGGTCACCTTGGTGTTGGGGATTGGGGAAGGGACCTGGGGTCACCTTGGTGTTGGGGATTTGGGGAAGGGGACCTGGGGTCACCTTGGTGTTGGGGATTTGGGGAAGGGGACCTGGGGTCACCTTGGTGTTGGGGATTTGGGGAAGGGGACCTGGGGTCACCTTGGTGGGGATTTGGGGAAGGGGACCTGGGGTCACCTTGGTGGGGGATTTGGGGAAGGGGACCTGGGGTCACCTTTGTGGGGATTTGGGAAGGGGACCTGGGGTCACCTTGGTGGGATTTGGGGAAGGGGACCTGGGGTCACCTTGGTGGGGATTTGGGGAAGGGACCTGGGGTCACCTTGGTGGGGGGATTTGGGGAAGGGACCTGGGGTCACCTTGGTGTTGGATTTGGGGAAGGGGACCTGGGGTCACCTTGGTGGGGAGATTTGGGGAAGGGAACCTGGGGTCACCTTGGTGGGGTGGCTTTGGGGAAGGGGACCTGGGGTCACCTTGGTGTTGGGGATTTGGGGAAGGGGACCTGGGGTCACCTTTGTGGGGGATTTGGGAAGGGGACCTGGGGTCACCTTGGTGGGGATTTGGGGAAGGGGACCTGGGGTCACCTTGGTGTTGGGGATTTGGGAAGGGGACCTGGGGTCACCTTGGTGGGGGGATTTGGGGAAGGGGACCTGGGGTCACCTTGGTGGGGGATTTGGGGAAGGGGACCTGGGGTCACCTTGGTGGGGGATTTGGGAAGGGGACCTGGGGTCACCTTGGTGGGGGATTTGGGGAAGAGGGCCTGGGGTCACCTTGGTGGGGATTTGGGAAGGGGACCTGGGGTCACCTTGGTGGGGAGGATTTGGGGAAGGGGACCTTGGGGTCACCTTGGTGGGGGATTTGGGGAAGGGGACCTGGGGTCACCTTGGTGTTGGGGATTTGGGGAAGGGGACCTGGGGTCACCTTGGTGTTGGGATTTGGGGAAGGGGACCTGGGGTCACCTTGGTGGGGTGATTTGGGAAGGGGACCTGGGGTCACCTTGGTGTTGGGGATTTGGGGAAGGGGACCTGGGGTCACCTTGGTGTTGGGGATTTGGAAAGGGACCTGGGGTCACCTTGGTGTTGGGGATTTGGGAAGGGGACCTGGGGTCACCTTGGTGTTGGATTTGGGGAAGGGGACCTGGGGTCACCTTGTGTGGGGATTTGGGGAAGGGGACCTGGGGTCACCTTGGTGTTGGGGACTTTGGGGAAGGGGACCTGGGGTCACCTTGGTGTTGGGGACTTTGGGGAAGGGGACCTGGGGTCACCTTGGTGTTGGGGATTTGGGGAAGGGGACCTGGGGTCACCTTGGTTTGGGGACTTGGGGAAGGGGACCTGGGGTCACCTTGGTGTTGGGGATTTGGGGAAGGGGACCTGGGGTCACCTTGGTTTGGGGATTTGGGGAAGGGGACCTGGGGTCACCTTGGTGTTGGGATTGGGGAAGGGGACCTGGGGTCACCTTGGTGTTGGGGATTTGGGGAAGGGGACCTGGGGTCACCTTGGTGGGGAGATTTTGGAAGGGGACCTGGGGTCACCTGTTGGTGGGGAGATTTGGGAAGGGGACCTGGGGTCACCTTGTGTGGGGATTTGGGAAGGGGACCTGGGGTCACCTTGGTGGGGGGATTTGGGGAAGGGGACCTGGGGTCACCTTGGTGTTGGGATTTGGGGAAGGGGACCTGGGGTCACCTTGTGTTGGGGATTTGGGGAAGGGGACCTGGGGTCACCTTGGTGGGGAGATTTGGGGAAGGGGACCTGGGGTCACCTTTTGTTGGGGATTTGGGGAAGGGACCTGGGGTCACCTTGGTGTTGGGGATTTGGGGAAGGGGACCTGGGGTCACCTTGGTGGGGACTTTGGGGAAGGGGACCTGGGGTCACCTTGGTGTTGGGGATTTGGGGAAGGGGACCTGGGGTCACCTTGGTGTTGGGGATTTGGGGAAGGGGACCTGGGGTCACCTTGGTGTTGGGATTTGGGGAAGGGACCTGGGGTCACCTTGTGTTGGGGATTTGGGGAAGGGGACCTGGGGTCACCTTGGTGTTGGATTGGGAAAGGGGACCTGGGGTCACCTTGGTGTTGGGGATTGGGGAAGGGACCTGGGGTCACCTTGGTGTTGGGATTTGGGGAAGGGGACCTGGGGTCACCTTGTATGGTGATTTGGGGAAGGGGACCTGGGGTCACCTTGGTGTTGGGATTTGGGGAAGGGGACCGGGGGTCACCTTGGTGTTGGGGATTTGGAAAGGGGACCTGGGGTCACCTGGTGTTATGCATTAGGGGGAGGAGACCTGGGGTCACCAGGGTGTTTAGGATTTGGGGAAGGGGACCTGTGGTCACCTTGTGCTGGGGATTTGGGGAAGGGGACCTGGGGTCACCTTGTTGGTGGGGATTTGGGGAAGGGGACCTGGGGTCACCTTGGTGTTGGGGATTGGGGAAGGACCTGGGGTCACCTTGGTTTGGGGATTTGGGGAAGGGGACCTGGGGTCACCTTGGTGGGGATTTGGGGAAGGGGACCTGGGGTCACCTTGGTGTTGGGATTTGGGGAAGAGGGACCTGGGGTCACCTTGGTGTTGGGGTTTGGAAAGGGGACCTGGGGTCACCTTGGTGTTGGGATTTGGGGAAGGGGACCTGGGGTCACCTTGGTGTTGATTTGGGGAAGGGGACCTGGGGTCACCTTGTGTGGGGATTTGGGGAAGGGGACCTGGGGTCACCTTGGTGTTGGGATTTGGGAAGAGACCTGGGGTCACCTTGGTGTTGGGGACTTGGGGAAGGGGACATGGGGTCACATTGGAGTTGGGGACTTGGGGAAGGGGACCTGGGGTCACCTTTCAGTTGGGGACATGGGGAAGGGACCAGGGGCACCTTGGTGTTATGGACTTTGGGGAAGGGGACCTGGGGTCACCTTGGTTTGGGATATGGGGAAGGACCTGGGGTCACCTTGATGTTGGGGACTCGGAAGGGACATGGGGTCACCTTGGTGTTGGACTTGGGAAGGGGACTAGGGTCACCTTGGTGTTGGACTTGGGAAGGGACCTGGGGTCACCTTGGTGGGATTTGGGGAAGGGGACCTGGGGTCACCTTGGTGTTGAGGATTTGGGGAAGAGGACCTGGGGTCACCTTGGTGTTGGGGATTTGGAAAGGGGACCTGGGGTCACCTTGGTGTTATGGATTTGGGGAGGGGACCTGGGGTCACCTGGTGTTTAGGATTTGGGGAAGGGGACCTGGGTCACCTTAGTGCTGGGGATTTGGGGAAGGGGACCTGGGGTCACCTTGGTGTTGGGGATTTGGGGAAGGGGACCTGGGGTCACCTTGGTGTTGGGGATTGGGGAAGGGACCTGGGGTCACCTTGGTGTTGGGGATTTGGGGAAGGGGCCTGGGGTCACCTTGGTGTTGGGGACTTTGGGGAAGGGGACCTGGGGTCACCTTGGTGTTGGGACTTTGGGAAGGGGACCTGGGGTCACTTGGTGTTGGGGATTTGGGGAAGGGGACCTGGGGTCACCTTGGTGTTGGGGATTTGGGAAGGGGACCTGGGGTCACCTTGGTTGGGGGATTTGGGGAAGGGGACCTGGGGTCACCTTGGTGGGGGGATTTGGGGAAGGGGACCTGTGGTCACCTTTGTGGGGGGATTTGGGAAGGGGACCTGGGGTCACCTTGGTTGGGATTTGGGGAAGGGGACCTGGGGTCACCTTGGTGGGGATTTGGGGAAGGGACCTGGGGTCACCTTGGTGGGGGATTTGGGGAAGGGACCTGGGGTCACCTGGTGTTGGATTTGGGGAAGGGGACCTGGGGTCACCTTGGTGGGGAGATTTGGGGAAGGGACTGGGGTCACCTTGGTGGGGGGCTTTGGGGAAGGGGACCTGGGGTCACCTGGGTGGGGATTTGGGGAAGGGGACCTGGGTCACCTTTGTGGGGATTTGGGAAGGGGACCTGGGGTCACCTTGGTGGGGATTTGGGGAAGGGACCTGGGGTCACCTTGGTGTTGGGGATTTGGGGAAGGGGACCTGGGGTCACCTTGGTGGGGGGATTTGGGAAGGGACCTGGGGTCACCTTGGTGGGGGATTTGGGGAAGGGGACCTGGGGTCACCTTGGTGGGGATTTGGGGAAGGGACCTGGGGTCACCTTGTGGGGGATTTGGGGAAGAGGGCCTGGGGTCACCTTGGTGGGATTTGGGGAAGGGGACCTGGGGTCACTTGGTGGGGAGATTTGGGGAAGGGGACCTGGGGTCACCTTGGTGGGGGATTTGGGGAAGGGACCTGGGGTCACCTTGGTGTTGGGGATTTGGGGAAGGGGACCTGGGTCACCTTGGTGTGGGATTTGGGGAAGGGGACCTGGGGTCACCTTGGTGGGGATTTGGGGAAGGGACCTGGGGTCACCTTGGTGTTGGGATTTGGGGAAGGGGACCTGGGGTCACCTTGGTGTTGGGGATTTGTGAAAGGGACCTGGGGTCACCTTGGTGTTGGATTTGGGGAAGGGGACCTGGGGTCACCTGGTGTTGGATTTGGGGAAGGGGACCTGGGGTCACCTTGTGTGGGATTTGGGGAAGGGGACCTGGGGTCACCTTGGTGTTGGGGACTTTGGGGAAGGGGACCTGGGGTCACCTTGGTGTTGGGGATTTGGGGAAGGGGACCTGGGGTCACCTTGTGTGGGGATTTGGGGAAGGGGACCTGGGGTCACCTTGGTTTGGGGATTGGGGAAGGGGACCTGGGGTCACTTGGTGTTGGGGACTTGGGGAAGGGGACCTGGGGTCACCTTGGTGGGGGGATTTGGGAAGGGGCCTGGGGTCACCTTGGTGTTGGGGATTGGGGAAGGGGACCTGGGGTCACCTTGGTGTTGGGGATTTGGGGAAGGGGACCTGGGGTCACCTTGGTGGGGTAGATTTTGGGAAAGGGGACTTGTCATGTTGGTGGGAGATTTGGGAAGGACCTGGGGTCACCTTGTGATGGGGATTTGGGAAGGGGACTGGGGTCACCTTGGTGTTGGATTTGGGGAAGGGGACCTGGGGTCACCTTGGTGTTGGGATTGGGGAAGGGGACCTGGGGTCACCTTGGTGTTGGGGATTTGGGGAAGGGGACCTGGGGTCACCTTGGTGGGGAGATTTGGGGAAGGGGACCTGGGTCACCTTTGTTGGGGATTTGGGGAAGGGGACCTGGGTCACCTTGGTGTTGGGGACTTTGGGGAAGGGGACCTGGGGTCACCTTGGTGTTGGGGACTTGGGGAAGGGGACCTGGGGTCACCTTGGTGTTGGGGATTTGGGGAAGGGGACCTGGGGTCACCTTGGTGTTGAGATTTGGGGAAGGGGACCTGGGTCACCTTGGTGTTGGGGATTGGGGAAGGGACCTGGGGTCACCTTGGTTTGGGATTTGGGGAAGGGGACCTGGGGTCACCTGGTGTTGGGGACTTTGGGGAAGGGGACCTGGGGTCACCTTGGTGTTGGACTTGGGAAGGGGACCTGGGGTCACCTTGGTGGGGGATTTGGGGAAGGGGACCTGGGGTCACCTTGGTGTTGGGATTTGGGGAAGGGGACCTGGGTCACCTTTGGTGGGGGGATTTGGGGAAGGGGACCTGGGGTCACCTTGTGTTGGGGATTTGGGGAAGGGGACCTGGGGTCACCTTGTTGTGGGGATTTGGGGAAGGGGACCTGGGGTCACCTTGGTGATTGGGGAAGGGGACCTGGGGTCACCTTGGTGTTGGGATTTGGGGAAGGGGACCTGGGGTCACCTTGGTGTTGGGATTTGGGGAAGGGGACCTGGGGTCACCTTGGTGTTAGGATTTGGGGAGGGACCTGGGGTCACCTTGGTGTTAGGATTTGGGGAAGGGGACCTGGGGTCACCTTGTGTGGGGATTTGGGGAAGGGGACCTGGGGTCACCTTGTGGTGGGGATTTGGGGAAGGGGACCTGGGGTCACCTTGGTGTTGGGGATTGGGGAAGGGGACCTGGGGTCACCTTGGTTTGGGGATTTGGGAAGGGGACCTGGGGTCACCTTGGTGGGGGATTTGGGGAAGGGGACCTGGGGTCACCTTGGTGTTGGGATTTGGGGAAGGGGACCTGGGGTCACCTTGGTGTTGGGGATTTGGGGAAAGGGGACCTGGGGTCACCTTGGTGTTGCATTTGGGGAAGGGGACCTGGGGTCACCTGGTGTTGGATTTGGGGAAGGGGACCTGGGGTCACCTTGTGTGGGGATTTGGGGAAGGGGACCTGGGGTCACCTTGGTGGTGGAGATTTGGGGAAGGGGACCTGGGGTCACCTTGGTGTTGGGGATTTGGGAAGGGGACCTGGGGTCACCTTGGTTTGGGGATTTGGGAAGGGGACCTGGGGTCACCTTGGTGGGGGATTTGGGGAAGGGGACCTGGGGTCACCTTGGTGTTGGGGATTTGGGGAAAGGGACCTGGGGTCACCTTGGTGTTGGGGATTTGGGGAAGGGGACCTGGGGTCACCTTGGTGTTGGATTTGGGGAAGGGGACCTGGGGTCACCTTGTGTGGGGATTTGGGGAAGGGGACCTGGGGTCACCTTGGTGTTGGGATTTGGGAAGGGGACCTGGGGTCACCTTGGTGTTGGGGACTTTGGGGAAGGGGACCTGGGGTCACCTTGGGTTGGGGATTTGGGGAAGGGGACCTGGGGTCACCTTGTTGGGGACTTTGGGGAAGGGGACCTGGGGTCACCTTGGTGTTGGACTTGGGGAAGGGACCTGGGGTCACCTTGGTGGGGATTGGGGAAGGGGACCTGGGGTCACCTTGGTGTTGGGGATTTGGGGAAGGGACCTGGGGTCACCTTGGTGTTGGATTTGGGGAAGGGGACCTGGGTCACCTTGGTGTTGGATTGGGAAGGGACCTGGGGTCACCTTGGTGTTGGGGATTTGGGTAAGGGGACCTGGGGTCACCTTGGTGGGGATTTGGGGAAGGGGACCTGGGGTCACCTTGGTGTTGAGCATTTGGGGAAGGGGACCTGGGGTCACCTTGTGTTGGGGATTTGGAAGGGACCTGGGGTCACCTGGTGTTGGATTTGGGGAAGGGGACTTGGGGTCACCTGGTGTTTAGGATTTGGGGAAGGGGACCTGGGTCACCTTGTGTGGGGATTTGGGGAAGGGGACCTGGGGTCACCTTGGTTGGGGATTTGGGGAAGGGGACCTGGGGTCACCTTGGTGTTGGGGATTGGGGAAGGGGACCTGGGGTCACCTTGGTGTTGGGGATTTGGGGAAGGGACCTGGGGTCACCTTGGTGTTGTGGATTTGGGGAAGGGGACCTGGGGTCACCTTGGTGTTGGGGATTGGGGAAGGGGACCTGGGGTCACCTTGGTGTTGGGGATTTGGGAAGGGGACCTGGGGTCACCTTGGTGTTGGGGATTGGGGAAGGGGACCTGGGGTCACCTTGGTGTTGGGGATTTGGGGAAGGGGACCTGGGGTCACCTTGGTGGGGATTTGGGGAAGGGGACCTGGGGTCACCTTGGTGGGGGATTTGGGGAAGGGGACCTGGGGTCACCTTTGTTGGGGATTTGGGAAGGGGACCTGGGGTCACCTTGGTGGGGATTTGGGGAAGGGGACCTGGGGTCACCTTGGTGGGGATTTGGGGAAGGGGACCTGGGGTCACCTTGGTGGGGGATTTGGAAGAGGACCTGGGGTCACCTTGGTGTTGGATTTGGGGAAGGGGACCTGGGGTCACCTTGGTGGGGAGATTTGGGGAAGGGGACCTGGGGTCACCTTGGTGGGGTTTTGGGGAAGGGGACCTGGGGTCACCTGGGTGGGGATTTGGGGAAGGGGACCTGGGGTCACCTTTGTGGGGGATTTTGGGTATGGGGACCTTGGGGTCACCTTTGTGGGGATTTGGGGAAGGGACCTGGGGTCACCTTGGTGTTGGGGATTTAGGGAAGGGGACCTGGGGTCACCTTGGTGGGGGGAGATTTGGGAAAGGGGACCTGGGGTCACCTTGGTGGGGATTTGGGGAAGGGGACCTGGGGTTACCTTGGTGGGGGATTTGGGGAAGGGACCTGGGGTCACCTTGTGGGGGATTTGGGGAAGGGGACCTGGGGTCACCTTGGTGGGGATTTGGGGAAGGGACCTGGGGTCACCTTGGTGGGGAGGATTTGGGGAAGGGGACCTGGGGTCACCTTGGTGGGGTTGATTTGGGAAGGAGACCTGGGGTCACCTTGGTGTTGGGGATATGGGGAAGGGGACCTGGGGTCACCTTGGTGTTGGGATTTGGGGAAGGGGACCTGGGGTCACCTTGGTCTTGAGGATTAGGGGAGGGGACCTGGGGTCACCTTGGTGTTGGGGATTTGGAAAGGGACCTGGGGTCACCTGGTGTTATGGATTTGGGAAGGGGATGGGGTCACCTGGTGTTTAGGATTTGGGGAAGGGGACCTGGGGTCACCTTGTGTGGGATTTGGGGAAGGGGACCTGGGGTCACCTTGGTGTTGGGGATTTGGGGAAGGGGACCGGGGTCACCTTGGTGTTGGGGATTTGGGGAAGGGGACCTGGGGTCACCTTGGTGTTGGGGATTTGGGGAAGGGGACCTGGGGTCACCTTGGTGTTGGGGACTTGGGGAAGGGGACCTGGGGTCACCTTGGTGTTGGGGATTTGGGGAAGGGGACCTGGGGTCACCTTGGTGGGGAGATTTGGGGAAGGGGACCTGGGGTCACCTTTGGTGGGGATTTGGGGAAGGACCTGGGGTCACCTTGTGTGGGGATTTGGGAAGGGGACCTGGGGTCACCTTGGTGTTGGGGATTTGGGGAAGGGGACCTGGGGTCACCTTGGTGTTGGGATTGGGGAAGGGGACCTGGGGTCACCTTGTGTTGGGGATTTGGGGAAGGGACCTGGGGTCACCTTGGTGGGGAGATTTGGGGAAGGGGACCTGGGTCACCTTTTGTTGGGGATTTGGGGAAGGGACCTGGGTCACCTTGGTGTTGGGGATTTGGGAAGGGGACCTGGGGTCACCTTGGTGGGGACTTGGGGAAGGGGACTTGGGAAGGAGACTGGGGTCACCTTGGTGTTGGGGACTTGGGGAAGGGACCTGGGGTCACCTTGGTGTTGGATTGGGGAAGGGGACCTGGGGTCACCTTGTGTTGGGGACTTTGGGAAGGGGACCTGGGGTCACCTTGGTGTTGGACTTTGGGGAAGGGACCTGGGGTCACCTTGTTGGGGATTTGGGGAAGGGGACCTGGGGTCACCTTTGGTGTTGGGATTTGGGAAGGGGACCTGGGTCACCTTGGTGGGGGATTTGGGGAAGGGGACCTGGGGTCACCTTGGTGTTGGGGATTGGGAAGGGGACCTGGGGTCACCTTGGTGGGGGATTTGGGGAAGGGGACCTGGGGTCACCTTGGTGTTGGGGATTGGGGAAGGGGACCTGGGGTCACCTTGGTGGGGGATTTGGGAAGGGGACCTGGGGTCACCTTGGTGTTGGGGATTTGGGGAAGGGGACCTGGGGTCACCTTGGTGTTGGGATTTGGGGAAGGGGACCTGGGGTCACCTTGGTGGTTGGGGATTTGGGGAAGGGGACCTGGGGTCACCTGGTGTTGGGGATTTGGGGAAGGGACCTGGGGTCACCTTGGTGTTGGGGATTTGGGAAGGGGACCTGGGGTCACCTTGGTGTTGGGGATTTGGGGAAGGGGACCTGGGGTCACCTTGGTGTTGGGGATTTGGGGAAGGGACCTGGGGTCACCTTGGTGTGGGGATTTGGGGAAGGGGACCTGGGGTCACCTTGGTGTTGGGGATTTGGAAAGGGGACCTGGGGTCACCTTGTGTTGGGGATTTGGGGAAGGGACCTGGGGTCACCTTGTGTGGGGACTTGGGGAAGGGGACCTGGGGTCACCTTGGTGTGGGGACTTTGGGGAAGGGGACCTGGGGTCACCTTGGTGTTGGGGACTTGGGGACTTGGTGGGGGAGATTTGGGGAAGGGGACCTGGGGTCACCTTGGTGTTGGGGATTTGGGGAAGGGGACCTGGGTCACCTTTGTTGGGTGGATTTGGGAAGGGGACCTGGGGTCACCTTGGTGGGAATTTGGGGAAGGGACCTGGGGTCACCTTGGTGGGGATTTGGGAAGGGGACCTGGGGTCACCTTGGTGGGGGATTTGGGGAAGGGACCTGGGGTCACCTTGGTGGGGAGATTTGGGGAAGGGGACCTGGGGTCACCTTGGTGGGATTTGGGGAAGGGACCTGGGGTCACCTTGGTGTTGGGGATTTGGGGAAAGGGACCTGGGGTCACCTTGGTGGGGGGATTTGGGGAAGGGGACCTGGGGTCACCTTGGTGGGGATTTGGGGAAGGGGACCTGGGTCACCTTGGTGGGGATTTGGGGAAGGGACCTGGGGTCACCTTGGTTGGGGATTTGGGGAAGGGGACCTGGGGTCACCTTGGTGGGGATTTGGGGAAGGGACCTGGGGTCACCTTGTGGGGAGGATTTGGGGAAGGGGACCTGGGGTCACCTTGGTGGGGGATTTGGGAAGGACCTGGGGTCACCTTGGTGTTGGGGATTGGGGAAGGGGACCTGGGGTCACCTTGGTGTTGGGACTTGGGAAGGGGACCTGGGGTCACCTTGGTGGTGGGGATTTGGGGAAGGGGACCTGGGGTCACCTTGGTGTTGGGATTTGGGGAAGGGGACCTGGGGTCACCTTGGTGGGGGAGATTTGGGGAAGGGGACCTGGGTCACCTTGGTGTTGGGGATTTGGGGAAGGGGACCTGGGGTCACCTTGGGGGTTGGGATTTGGGGAAGGGGACCTGGGGTCACCTTGGTGGTGGGGACTTTGGGGAAGGGGACCTGGGGTCACCTTGGTGTCGGGGACTTTGGGAAGGGGACCTGGGGTCACCTTGGTGTTGGGGACTTTGGGAAGGGGACCTGGGGTCACCTTGGTGTTGGGGATTTGGGGAAGGGACCTGGGGTCACCTTGGTGTTGGGGATTTGGGGAAGGGGACCTGGGGTCACCTTGGTGGTGGGGACTTGGGGAAGGGGACCTGGGGTCACCTTGGTGTGGGGACTTTGGGGAAGGGGACCTGGGGTCACCTTGGTGTTGGGATTTGGGGAAGGGACCTGGGGTCACCTTGGTGTGGGGCTTGGGGAAGGGGACCTGGGGTCACCTTGGTTTTGGGATTGGGGAAGGGGACCTGGGGTCACCTTGATGTTGGGGACTTTGGGGAAGGGACCTGGGGTCACCTTGGTGTTGGACTTGGGGAAAGGGGACTGGGGTCACCTTGGTGGGGGATTTGGGGAAGGGGACCTGGGGTCACCTTTGGTGTGGATTTGGGAAGGGGACCTGGGTCACCTTTGGTGGGGGATTTGGGAAGGGGACCTGGGGTCACCTTGGGTTGGGGATTTGGAAAGGGGACCTGGGGTCACCTTGGTGGTGGGGATTTGGGGAAGGGGACCTGGGGTCACCTTTGGTGTTTAAGATTTGGGGAAGGGACCTGGGGTCACCTTGGTGGGGGATTTGGGGAAGGGGACTGGGTCACCTTGGTGTTGGGGATTTGGGGAAGGGACCTGGGTCACCTGGTGTTGTGGATTTGGGGAAGGGGACCTGGGGTCACCTTGGTGGTTGGGACTTGGGGAAGGGGACCTGGGGTCACCTTGGTGTTGGGGACTTGGGGAAGGGGACCTGGGGTCACCTTGGTGTTGGGGACTTGGGGAAGGGGACCTGGGGTCACCTTGGTTAGGGGATTTGGGGAAGGGGACCTGGGGTCACCTTGGTGGGGGATTTGGGGAAGGGGACCTGGTCACCTTTGTGGGGTGGATTTGGGAAGGGGACCTGGGGTCACCTTGGTGATTTGGGAAGGACCTGGGGTCACCTTGGTGGGGGGAGGATTTGGGGAAGGGACCTGGGGTCACATGGTGGGGGGGGGGGGTGGCTTTGGGGAAGGGGACCTGGGTCACCTTGGGTTGGGGATTTGGGGAAGGGGACCTGGGGTCACCTTTGGGGGGATTGGGGAAGGGACCTGGGGTCACCTTGGTGGGATTTGGGGAAGGGGACCTGGGGTCACCTTGGTGTTGGGGATTTGGGAAGGGGACCTGGGGTCACCTTGGTGGGGGAGATTTGGGGAAGGGGACCTGGGTCACCTTGGTGGGGGATTTGGGGAAGGGGACCTGGGGTCACCTTGGTGGGGATTTGGGGAAGGGACTGGGGTCACCTTGGTGGGGGATTTGGGGAAGGGGACCTGGGGTCACCTTTGTGGGGAGGATTTGGGGAAGGGGACCTTGGGTCACCTTGCTGGGTTGATTTGGGAAGGGACCTGGGGTCACCTTGGTGTTGGGGATTTGGGGAAGGGGACCTGGGTCACTTGGTGTTGGGATTTGGGGAAGGGGACCTGGGGTCACCTTGGTGGGGGATTTGGGAAGGGACCTGGGGTCACCTGGTGTTGGCATTTGGGGAAGGGGACCTGGGGTCACCTTGGTGTTGGGGATTTGGGGAAGGGACCTGGGGTCACCTTGTGTTGGGGATTTGGGGAAGGGGACCTGGGGTCACCTGGGTGTTTAGGATTTGGGGAAGGGGACCTGGGGTCACCTTGGTGTTGGGGACTTGGGGAAGGGGACCTGGGGTCACCTTGGTGTTGGGGACTTTGGGAAGGGGACCTGGGGTCACCTTGGTGTTGGGGATTCGGGGAAGGGGACCTGGGTCACCTTGGTGTTGGGGACTTGGGGAAGGGACCTGGGGTCATTGGTGGGGGATTTGGGGAAGGGGACCTGGGGTCACCTTGGTGTTTGGGACTTTGGGGAAGGGGACCTGGGGTCACCTTGGTGTTGGGGACTTTGGGAAGGGGACCTGGGGTCACCTTGGTGGTGGGGATTTGGGGAAGGGGACCTGGGGTCACCTTTGGTGTGGGGACTTGGGGAAGGGGACCTGGGGTCACCTGGTGTTGGGGATTTGGGGAAGGGGACCTGGGTCACCTTGGTGTTGGGACTTGGGGAAGGGGACCTGGGGTCACCTTGGTGTTGGGGACTTGGGGAAGGGGACCTGGGGTCACCTTGGTTGGGTTGGATTTGGGGAAGGGGACCTGGGGTCACCTTGGTGAGGGATTTGGGGAAGGGGACCTGGGGTCATGTGTTGTAGATTTGGGAAGGACCTGGGGTCACCTTGTGGTGGGGATTTGGGGAAGGGGACCTGGGTCACCTTGTGGTGGGGATTTGGGGAAGGGGACCTGGGGTCACCTTGTTGGTGGGGATTTGGGGAAGGGGACCTGGGGTCACCTTTTTGGTGGGGACTTGGAAAAGGACCTGGGTCACCTTGGTGTCGGGGACTTGGGGTAGGGGTCCTGGGGTTACCTTGGTGTTAGGGGTCATCTTGTTTCAGGGATTTGGGGATGGGGACCTGGGGTCACCTTGGTGGTGGGGATTTGGGGAAGGGGACCTGGGGTCACCTTGGTGGGGGATTAGGGGAAGGGGACCTGGGGTCACCTTGGTGGGGGAAATTTGGGGAAGGGACCTGGGGTCACCTTGGTGGGGGATTTGGGGAAGGGGCCTGGGGTCACCTTGGTGGGGATTTGGAAATGGGACCTGGGGTCTCCTTGGTGGGGAGGATTTGGGGAAGGGGACCTTGGGTCACCTTTGGTGGGGTTGATTTTGGGAAGGAGACCTGGGGTCACCTTAGTGTTGGGGATATGGGGAAGGGGACCTGGGGTCACCTTGGTGTTGGGGATTTGGGGAAGGGGACCTGGGGTCACCTTGGTGTTGGATTTGGGGGGGGGAATGGGGTCACCTGGTGTTGGATTTGGGGAAGGGACCTGGGTCACCTTTGTGTGGGGATTTGGGGAAGGGGACCTGGGGTCACCTTGTTGGTGGGGATTTGGGGAAGGGGACCTGGGGTCACCTTGGTGTTGGGGATATGGGGAAGGACCTGGGGTCACCTTGGTGTTGGGGATTTGGGAAGGGGACCTGGGGTCACCTTGGTGGGGTGATTTGGGGAAGGGGACCTGGGGTCACCTTGGTGTTGAGGATTTGGGGAAGGGGACCTGGGGTCACCTTGGTGTTTGGGTTTGTGAAAGGGGACCTGGGGTCACCTTGGTGTTAGGGATTTGGGGAGGGGACCTGGTCACCTGGGTGATTAAGATTTGGGGAAGGGAACCTTGGGGTCATCCTTAGTGCTGGGGATTTGGGGAAGAGGACCTGGGGTCACCTTGGTGTTGGGGATTTGGGGGAGGGGACCTGGGGTCACCTTGGTGTTGGGGACTTGGGGAAGGGGACCTGAGGTCACATTGGAGTTGGGGACTTGGGGAAGGGGACCTGGGGTCACCTTGGTGTTTGGGACTTGGGGAAGGGGACCTGGGGTCACTTGGTTTTGGGAATTGGGGAAGAGACCTGGGGTCACCTTGATGTTGGGGACTCGGGGAAGGGACATGGGGTCACCTTGGTATTCAGGACTTAAGGAAGGGGATCTGGGGTCACCTTGGTGGGGTATTTTGGGAAGGGGACATGGGGTCACTTTGTTGTTGTGGATTTAGGGAAGGTGACCTGGAGTCACTTTGGTTGGGGGACTTGGGGAAGGGGACCTGGGGTCACCTTGGGGTTGGGGATTTGGGAAAGGGGACCTGGGCACCTTGGTGGTGGGGATTTGGGGATGGGGACCTGGGGTCACTTTGGTGTTTAAGATTTCGGGCGGGGACCTGGGGTCACCTTGGTGGGGGGAGATTTCGGGAAGGGGACTCTGGGTCACCTTGGTGTTGGGGATTTGGGGAAAGGAACCTGGGGTCTCCTGTGTGTTGTGGAATTAGGGAAGGGGTCCTGGGGTCACCTTGGTGTTGGGGACTTGGGGAAGGGGACCTGGGGTCACCTTGGGGTTGGGGACTTGTGGAAGGGGACCAGGGGTCACGTTGGTGTTGGGGACTTGGGGATGGGGACATGGGGTCACCTTGGTGTTGGGTTCTTAGGGAAGGGGACCTGGGGTCATCTTGGTTAGGGGGATTTGGGAAAAGGGACCTGGGGTCACCTTGGTGGGGGGATTTGGGTATGGGGACCTGTGGTCACCTTTGTGGGGTGGATTTGGTGAAGGGGACCTGAGGTCACCTTGTCGGGAAAAATTTGGGGAAGTGGACCATAGATTTGGGGAAGGTGACCCGGGGTCACCTTGGTGGGGCAATTTGGGGAAGGTGAACTGAGGTCACCTTGGTGGGGTGGCTTCGGGGAAGGGGACCTGGGGTCACCTGGGTGGAGTGGATTTGGGGAAGGGGACCTAGGGTCACCTTTGTGGGTGGATTTTGGGGATGGGGACCGTTGGTCACCTTAGTGAGAAGGATTTGGGGAAGCGGACCTGGGGATACCTTGGTGTTGGGGATTTTGGGAAGGGGACCTGGGCGCACCTTGGTGGGGGGAGATTTGGGGAAGGGGACCTGGGGTCTCCTTGGTGGGGGAAATTTTGGGAAGGGGACCTGGGGTTACCCTGGTGGGGGAAATTTGGGGAAGGTGACTTAAAGTCACCTTGGTGTGGAAATTTGGGGAAGGTGGCCTGGGGTCACCTTGGAGGGCAAAATTTGCAAAATGGGACCTTGGGTCTCTTTGGTGGGGAGGATTTGGGGAAGGAGACCTTGGGTCACCTTGGTGGGGTTGATTTTGGGAAGAAGACCTGGGGTCACCTTGGTGTTGGGGATATGGGGAAGGGGACCTGGAGTCACCTTGGTGTTGGGATTTGGGGAAGGGGACCTGGAGTCACCTTGGTGGGGTGATTTGGGGAAGGGGAACTGGGGTGACCTTGGTGGGGTGATTTGGGGAAGGGGACCTGGGGTCACCTTGGTGTTGGGGACTTTGTGGAGGGGCCCTGTGGTCACTTAGGTGTTGGGGAATTTGGGAAGGGGACCTTTGGTCACCTTGGTGTTTAGGATTTCGGGAAGAGGACCTGGGGTCACCTTGGTTTTGGGGACTTGGGGAAAGGGACCCATGGTCACTTTGGTGTCGGGGACTTGGGGATGGGGACCTGGGGTCACTTTGGTGTTGGGGACTTTGGGGAGGAGACCTGGGGTCACCTTGGTGTTGGGGACTTGGGGAAAGGGACCTGGGGTCACCTTGGTGTTGGGGATTTGGGGAAGGGGACCTAGGGTCACCTTGGTGGGGTAGATTTGGAGAAGGGGACCTATGTCATGTTGGTGGGGTAGATTTTGGGAAATGGACCTGGGGTCACCTTTGTGAGGCGGATTTTGGGTATGGGGATCTGGGGTCACCTTGGTGGGGTGGATTTGGGGAAGGGGACCTTGGGTCAAATTTGGAGGGGTTGATTTTGGGAAGGAGACCTGGGGTCACCTTAGTGTTGGGGATATGGGGAAGGAGACCTGGGGTCACCCTGGTGTTATGATTTGGGGAAGGGGACCTGGGGTCACCTTGGTAGGGTGATGTGGGGAGGGGGACCTGGGGTCACCTTGGTGTTGAGGATTTGGGGAAGGGGACCTGGGATCATGTTTTGTTGTAGAATTTGGGAAATGGACCTGGGGTCACCTTGTTGGTGGGGATTTGGGAAAGGGGACCTGGGATCACCTTGTATGTGGGGATTTGGGGAAGGGGAACTGGGGTCACCTTGTTGGTGGGGATTTGGGGAAGGGGACCTGGGGTCACTTTTGTGGTGGGGACTTGAGAAAAGGAACCTGAGGTCACTTTGGTGTCGGGGACTTGGGGTAGGGGTCCTGGGGTTACCTTGGTGTTAGGGGTCACCTTCGTTTCAGGGATTTGGGGATGGGGACCTGGGGTCACCTTGCTGGTGGGGATTTGGGGAAGGGGACCTGGGGTCCCCTTGGTGGGGGAAATTTGGGGAAGGGGACCTGGGGTTACCTTGGTGGGGGAAATTTGGGGAAGGTGACCTAAAGTCACCTTGGTGGGGGAAATTTGGGGAAGGTGGCCTGGGGTCACCTTTGTGGGCGAAATTTGCGAAATGGGACCTGGGGTCTCTTTGGTGGGGAGGATTTGGGGAAGGGGACCTTGGGTCACATTTGGTGGGGTTGATTTTGGGAAGGAGACCTGGGGTCACCTTAGTGTTGGGGATATGGGGAAGGAGACCTGGGGTCACCCTGGTGTTATGATTTGGGGAAGGGGACCTGGGGTCACCTTGGTAGGGTGATGTGGGGAGGGGGACCTGGGGTCACCTTGGTGATGAGGATTTGGGGAAGGGGACCTGGGGTCACCTTGGTGTTGGGAATTTGTCAAAGGGGACCTGGGGTCACCATGGTGTTATGGATTTGGGGGGGGAATTGGGGTCACCTGGGTGTTTAGGATTTGGGGAAGGTGACCTGTGGTCACCTTAGTGCTGGGGATTTGGGGAAGGGGACCTGGGGTCACCTTGTTGGTGGGGATTTGGGGAAGGGGACCTGGGGTCATCTTGGTGTTGGGGATATGGGGAACGGAACCTGGGGTCACCTTGGTGTTGGGGATTTGGAGAAGGGGACCTGGGGTCACCTTGGTGGCGTGATTTGGGGAAGGGGACCTGGGGTCACCTTGCTGTTGAGGATTTGGGGAAGGGGACCTGGGGTCACCTTGGTGTTTGGGTTTGTGAAAGGGGACCTGGGGTCACCTTGGTGTTAGGGATTTGGGGAGGGGACCTTTGGTCACCTGGGTGATTAAGATTTGGGGAAGGGGACCTGGGGTCATCTTAGTGCTGGGGATTTGGGGAAGAGGACCTGGGGTCACCTTGGTGTTGGGGATTCGGGGGAGGGGACCAGGGGTCACCTTGGTGTTGGGTACTTGGGGAAGGGGACCTGAGGTCACATTGGAGTTGGGGACTTGGGGAAGGGGACCTGGGGTCACCTTTGTGTTTGGGACTTGGGGAAGGGGACCTGGGGTCAACTTGGTTTTGGGAATTGGGGAAGAGAACCTGGTGTCACCTTGACGTTGGGGACTCGGGGAAGGTGACATGGGGTCACCTTGGTGTTCAGGACTTGAGGAAGGGGATCTGGGGTTACCTTGGTGGGGGATTTTGGGAAGGGGACTTGGGGTCACTTTATTGTTGTGGATTTAGGGAAGGTGACCTGGAGTCACTTTGGTTGGGGGATTTGGGGAAGGGGACCTGGGGTCACCTTGGGGTTGGGGATTTGGGAAAGGGGACCTGGGTCACCTTGGTGTTGGGGATTTGGGGAAGGGGACCTGGGGTCACTTTGGTGTTTGAGATTTGGAGAAGGGGACCTGGGGTCACCTTGGTGGGGGGAGATTTGGGTCAACCTAGTGTTGGGGATTTGGGGAAGGGGACCTGGGGTCACCTGGTTGTTGTGGATTTGGGGAAGGGGTCTTGGGGTCACCTTGGTATTGTGGACTTGGGGAAGGGGACCTGGGGTCACCTTGGGGTTGGGGACTTGGGGAAGGGGACCAGGGGTCACGTTGGTGTTGGGGACTTGGGGAAGGGGACCTGGGGTCACCTTGGTGTTGGGGACTTGGAGAAGGGGACCTGGGGTCATCTTGGTTGGGGGGATTTGGGTAAGGGGACGTGGGGTCACCTTGGTGGGGGGATTTGGGGAAAAGGACTTTGGGTCAACTTGGTGGAATAAATTTGAGGAAGGGGACCTATGTCATGTTGGTGGGGTAGATTCTGGGAAATGGACCTGGGGTCACCTTTGTGAGGGTGATTTTGGGTATGGGGATCTGGGTCATCTTGGTGGGGAGGATTTGGGGAAGGGGACGGGGGATCACCTTGGTGAGGGAAATTTTGGGAAGGGGACCTTGGGTCTCCTAGGTGGAGGGATTAGGGGAGAGGGGACCTGGGGTCACCCTGGTGTGGTGGATTTTGGGAAGGGGACCTGGGGTCAGCTTGGTGTGGTATATTTGGGGAAGGGGACCTGGGGTCACCTTGGTGTTTGGGATTTGGGAAGGGGACCTGTGGTCACCTTTGTGGGGTGGACTTGGTGAAGGGGACCTGAGGTTACCTTAGTGGGAAAAATTTGGGGAAGTGGACAATGGATCACCTTGGTGGAGAAAATTTGGGGAAGGGAACCTGGGGTCACCTTGGTGGGGGGGATTTGGGGAAGCTGACCCGGGGTCACCTTGGTGGGGAGATTTGGGGAAGGTGAACTGGGGTCACCTTGGTGGGGTGGTTTGGGGAAATGGACCTGGGGTCACCTGGGTGGAGTGAATTTGGGGAGGGGGGTCTTGGGTCACCTTGTTGGGATTGATTTTGGGAAGGACACCTGGGGTCACCTTGGTGTTGGGGATATGGGGAAGGGGACCTGGAGTCACCTTGGTGTTGGGATTTGGGGAAGGGGACCTGGGGTCACCTTGGTGTTGGGGATTTGTGAAAGGGGACCTGGGGTCACCATGGTGTTATGGATTTGGGGGAGGGGACCTGGGGTCACCTGGGTGTTCAGGATTTGGGGAAGGGGGCCTGTTGTCACCTTAGTGCTGGGGATTAGGGGAAGGGGACCTGGGGTCACCTTGGTGTTGGTGACTTTGGGAAGGGGAACTGGGGTTACCTTGGTGTTGGGGACTTTGGGAAGGGTACCTTGGGTCACCTTGGTGTTGGGGATTTGGGGAAGGGGACCTGGGGTCACCTTGGTTTTGGGGACTTGGGGAAGGGACCAGGGGTCACTTTGGTGTCGGGGACTTGGGGAAGGGGACCTGGGTCACCTTGGTGTTGGGGACTTTGGGGAGGGGACCTGGGGTCACCTTGGTGTTGGGGACTTGTGGAAGGGGACCTGGGGTCACCTTGGTGTTGGGGATTTGGGAAAGGGGACCTATGGTCACCTTGGTGGTGGGGACTTGGGGAAGGGGACCTGGGGTTACTTTGGTGTCAGAGACTTGGGGAAGGGGACCTGTGTATACCTTGGTGTTGGGGATTTTGGGGAAGGTACCTGGGGTCACCTTGGTGTTGGGGACTTGGGGAAGGGGACCTGGGGTCACCTTGGGGTTGGGGACTAGGGGATGGGGACCTGGGCTCATCTTGGTGGGTAGGATTTGAGGAAGGGGACTTGGGGTCAACTTGGGGTAGATTTGGGGAAGTGGACCTTGGGTCATGTTTTGTGGTAGATTTTGGGAAATGGACCTGGGGTCACCTTTGTGGGGAGATTTTGGGGATGGGGATCTGGGGTCACATTAGTGGGGTGGATTTGGGGAAGGGGACCTGGGGTCACCTTGGTGGGGGGATTTGGGGGAAGGGGACCTGGGGTCACCTCGTTTTTGGGGATCTGGGGAAGGGGACCGCGGGTCACCTTGGTCGAGGGAGATTTGGGGAAGGGGACATGGGGTTTCCTATTTGTTGTGGATTTGGGGAGGGGGACCTAGGACCACCTTGGTGTTGGGGACTCGGGTGTGGGGACCTTGGGTCATCTTGGTGTTGGGGACTTGGGGAAGAGGACCTGGGGTCACCTTGAGGTTGGGGACTTGGGGAAGGGGACTAGGGGTCACGTTGGTGTTGGGGACTTGGGGAAGGGGACCTGGGGTCACCTTAGTTTTGGGAATTGCGGAGTAGGACCTGGGGTCACCTTGATGTTGGGGACTCGGGGAAGGGGACTTGGGGTCACCTTGGTGTTCAGGACTTGTGGAAGGGGACCTGGGGTCACCTTGGTGGGGGGATTTGGGGAAGGTGACCTGGGGTCACTTTGGTGTTGTGGATTTAAGGAAGGGGACCTGGGGTCACTTTGGTGGGGGGATTTGGGGAAGAGGACCTGGGGTCACCTTGTGGTTGGGGATTTGGGAAAGGGGACCTGGGGTCACCTTGTTGGAGGGGATTTGGGGAAGGGGACCTGGGGTCACCTTGGGGTGGGGACTTGGGTAAGGGGTCCTGGGGTTACTTTGGTGTTAGGGGTCACCTTTGTTTCTGGGATTTGGGGAAGGGGACCTGGGGTCCCCTTGGTGGGGGAAATTTGGGGAAGGGGACCTGGGGTTACCTTGGTGGGGGAAACTTGAAGAAGGTGACTTAAAGTCACCTTGGTGGGGGAAATTTGGGGAAGGTGGCTTGGGTCACCTTGGTGGGTGAAATTTGCAAAATGGGACCTGGGGTCTCTTTGGTGGGGACGATTTGGTGAAGGGGACCTTGGGTCACCTTGGTGGGGTTGATTTTGGGAAGGAGACCTGGGGTCACCTTGGTGTTGGGGATATTGGGAAGGGACCTGGGGTCACCTTGGTGTTGGGATTTGGGGAAGGGGATCTGGGGTTACCTTCGTATGGTGATTTGGGGAAGGGGACCTGGGGTCACCTTGGTGTTGAGGATTTGGGGAAGGGGACCTGGGGTCAACTTGGTGTTGGGGATTTGTGAAAGGGGACCTGGGGTCACTATGGTGTTATGGATTCTGGGGAGGGGACTTGGGGTCACCTGGGTGTTTAGGATTTGGGGAAGGGGACCTGTGGTCACCTTAGTGCTGGGGATTTGGGGAAGGGGACCTGGGGTCACCTTGTTGGTGGGGATTTGGGGAAGGGGACCTGGGGTCACCTTGGTGTTGGGGATATGGGGAACAGGACCTGGGGTCACCTTGGTGTTGGGGATTTGGAGAAGGGGACCTGGGGTCACCTTGGTGGGTGAAATTTGCAAAATGGGACCTGGGGTCTCTTTGGTGGGGACGATTTGGTGAAGGGGACCTTGGGTCACCTTGGTGGGGTTGATTTTGGGAAGGAGACCTGGGGTCACCTTGGTGTTGGGGATATGGGGAAGGGGACCTGGGGTCACCTTGGTTTTGGGATTCAGTTGAAGTGGCTATCCTGGAGGGTATTTAGCCTTGCATGGTGTATCGGCTCCTCCATGTTGACCAGTTTTTCCGACTTTTTTACTATAGTCTATGGGTATCATCAATCACTTTGTTTATAATTCATTACGTATTGTTTTTGTTATAATTCTTGTTAATCTAGTTTTTAAGTATGCTGTCTCTTTTTTATTTCTATTAATTCTTATTCTGTCTGGAGACATTGAGCGAAATCCGGGACCAGTACGTCCTAGATTTCGTCAATGTCGTCTTCTGTATTGCAATATTCGTGGTCTTCATGCAAATATCCAAGACCTTACAGTTGCGTCCAGACAGTATGATATTCTTTTGTGCTCAGAAACTTTGGTTTCTAATATGAGGCACTCATCTGAGCTCCTTATAACTGGTTTTAAGAAGCCAATAATGTTGAAACGTGATGCCATCCCTAGGGCCAGGGGAATGGCGGTGTATATTAGGACCGAGTACCCTGCTTCTCATAAGTCCTGCTATCAATGTGGATGTCATGAGATTCAGGTAATAAAAGTTTGTGGCAGGCATAACAACTTTTATTTGTGTTCGATCTACCGGAATCCAGAAATAGATGATTCTATCTTCGATTGTCTTCTTACCATTATGGCTAAGATACAAGAAGATGATAGAAAGGCTTCTTGTGTCTTTGTTTGTGATTTTAATGCTCACCATAGGGAGTGGTTAAGTTCTATCTCTCCTACCGATCGCCATGGCTTAAGAGCTTTAGACTTTGCCTCTGAATCAGGCTGTGAGCAAATCATAAATGAAGCTACTCACAGGTCTGGTAATTGCTTGGACCTCGTATACACTGACTCCCCTGGCGTTATAACTAGTAAGGTTGGTTCTCCAGTCGGGACATCTGATCATGCCTTGATTTCATTATTAGTGAAGACTGAGCAGCCTGTCCCTGATATATCATATTCTTGTAAAATTTATATGAAATCCCAAGCAGACTGGAATGGGATTTTACATGATCTTTTGTGCTTGAATTGGTCACAATTATATAATAGTGTAGATCCTGTTGTCCCTTTGAATGAGAATCTAGTCAACATAATTGATAGGCGTATCCCTTCTCGTGTGCTAAGGTATCGAGTGAAGGACAAACCGTGGTTCAATGATGATTGTAGACGTGCTTATTTGGAGAAACAGGAGGCCTATCATCTTTGGAAGGGGAACAGATCAGATTTGACCTGGAACAACTATACTCAGCTTCGAGCTTTTGCTCAGAGAGTTTATGTCTCAACTGAAAAGGAGTACAATTTAACCATAAAAGAAACACTTTCTGGTACAACTCAGGAACATAAATGGTGGTCTACCCTTAAATCTGCACTCTTTGGTGTAGATGCAACAGTTCCTCCTTTACTTAAACCAGATGGCTCAGTCACTCACTGTCCAAAGGAAAAGGCAACCCTTTTGGCTGATGTTTTTGACAGTAAACAGAGTAATGAAAAACTTGAACTTCCTCATTCCTGTTTTCCTGAGGCTAAACTAACTAGTTTAGCTTTTCGATCTCGTGAGATTAAAGCTCTGTTGATGGACCTTGATGCTTATGGAGGTGTAGACCCAAATGGTATTTTTCCTTTGTTTTTTATAAAGACAGCAGATTTCTTAGCTCCAAAGTTATCTGTTATTTTGCGCAAGTTAGCAAGAAGAGGAGCTTTTAGCACTAGTTGGAGAATTGGTAATGTTACTCCTCTATGTAAATGTGTTTGTGGTAGCTCAAGTCCCACTGATTACCGCCCAATTTCCATAACTCCCATATTATCTAAAGTTTTTGAACGTCTTCTGGCAAAACGTCTTAATAGGTTTGCTGAAGGTAATCATCTACTCCCTAGTTTGCAATTTGGTTTTCGTAAAGGCCTTGGAGCATGTGATGCCCTTCTTACAATCTCCAATGCTGTACAGAAATCCCTTGATTGTGGTCGGGAAGTTCGTATGATTGGCCTTGATTTTAGTGCTGCCTTTGACCGTGTTAATCATGAGGCCCTTGTTTTCAAACTGAAACAGTTGGGAGTGGGTGGGTTGTTTCTTAGCATTATTATTGATTTTTTAAGTAATAGATCTCAAAGAGTTGTTGTTGATGGGCACCATAGTGATTATAGGAATGTGATATCCGGTGTTCCACAGGGTAGTGTTCTTGGCCCATTACTTTTCATACTATATACACATGACATGTGGTTTGGCCTAGAAAACAAGCTTGTTGCATATGCAGATGATGCAACTCTCTTTGCATCAATTCCATCCCCTGAATGTAGATCTAGGGTTGGTGAATCCCTTAATAGAGATTTAGCTAGAATTAGTGCATGGTGCAAATTATGGGGTATGAAGTTGAATCCTAACAAAACTCAAAGTATGATTGTAAGTAGGTCAAGGACGGTGGCTCCTCAACATCCGGATCTCAGTATTGATAATGTTTCTTTAAATATGTATGACTCTTTCAAAATTTTAGGTGTGATTCTCGACAGTAAATTTACTTTTGAGAAACATATAAGGTCTCTGTCTTCTTCAATTGCACAAAAAATAGGCTTATTGAGAAAGTCTTTCAAGATTTTCGGTGATCAATCTATTCTGAAGAAGTGTTTTAATTCTTTCATTCTACCTTGTTTTGAGTATTGTTCTCCTGTTTGGTCTTCAGCTGCTGATTCTCATCTTAATTTGTTGGACAGAAACTTACGGTATATTAAATTTCTTATTCCTGATCTAGATATTAATCTCTGGCACCGTCGTTCAATTAGTTCATTATGCATGTTGCATAAGATTTTTCATAACTCTGACCATCCTTTACATTCAGATCTCCCTGGACAATTCTATCCTGTTCGTAATACTAGGCAGGCAGTTAATTCTAATAGCCAGGCCTTCTCCATCACGAGACTCAATACTACGCAGTACTCTAGAAGTTTTATTCCAGCTGTTACCAAGTTGTGGAATGATCTTCCTAATCGGGTGGTTGAATCAGTAGAACTTCAAAAGTTCAAAGTTGGAGCAAATGCTTTTTTGTTGACCAGGCGGACATGAGTCTTTTTATAGTTTATTTATGACATATTTGTTTTTGATGCTGTTAATAGTTTATATATGACATGTCTGTTTTGACGTTGTTACTGTTTTTAGAATGATTTATTGTTAATTTGTTCTCTTCATTAATTTATTTCCTTATTTCCTTTCCTCACTGGGCTATTTTTCCCTGTTGGAGCCCCTGGGCTTATAGCATCTTGCTTTTCCAACTAGGGTTGTAGCTTGGATAGTAATAATAATAATAATTTGGGGAAGGGGACCTGGGGTTACCTTCGTATGGTGATTTGGGGAAGGGGACCTGGGGTCACCTTGATGTTGAGGATTTGGGGAAGGGGACCTGGGGTCAACTTGGTGTTGGGGATTTGTGAAAGGGGACCTGGGGTCACCATGGTGTTATGGATTCTGGGGAGGGGACTTGTGGTCACCTGGGTGTTTAGGATTTGGGGAAGGGGACCTGTGGTCACCTTAGTGCTGGGGATATGGGGAACGGGACCTAGGGTTACTTTGGTGTTGGGGACTTGGGGAAGGGGACCTGGGGTCACCTTGTTGGTGGGGATTTGGGGAAGGGGACCTGGGGTCACCTTGGTGTTGGGGATATGGGGAACGTGACCTAGGGTTACTTTGGTGTCGGACACTTGGGGAAGAGGACCTGTGTATACCTTAGTGTTGGGGATTTTGGGGAAGAGACCTGGGGTCACCTTGGTGTTGGGGACTTGGGGAAGGGGACCTGGGGTCACCTTGGTGTTGGGGACTTGGGGATGGGGACCTGGGGTCATCTTGGTAGGTTGGATTTGAGGAAGGGGACTTGGGGTCAACTTGGTGGTGTAGATTTGGGGAAGGGGACCTGGGGTCATGTTTTGTGGTATATTTTGGGAAATGGACCTGGGGTCACCTTTTTGGGGGGGATTTTGGGGATGGGGATCTGGGGTCACATTGGTGGGGTGGATTTGGGGAAGGGGACCTGGGGTCAACTTGGTTTTGGGAATTGGGGAAGAGAACCTGGGGTCACCTTGATGTTGGGGACTCGGGGAAGGTGACATGGGGTCACCTTGGTATTCAGGACTTAAGGAAGGGGATCTGGGGTCACCTTGGTGGGGTATTTTGGGAAGGGGACATGGGGTCACTTTGTTGTTGTGGATTTAGGGAAGGTGACCTGGAGTCACTTTGGTTGGGGGACTTGGGGAAGGGGACCTGGGGTCACCTTGGGGTTGGGGATTTGGGAAAGGGGACCTTGGGCACCTTGGTGGTGGGGATTTGGGGATGGGGACCTGGGGTCACTTTGGTGTTTAAGATTTCGGGCGGGGACCTGGGGTCACCTTGGTGGGGGGAGATTTCGGGAAGGGGACTCTGGGTCACCTTGGTGTTGGGGATTTGGGGAAAGGAACCTGGGGTCTCCTGTGTGTTGTGGAATTAGGGAAGGGGTCCTGGGGTCACCTTGGTGTTGGGGACTTGGGGAAGGGGACCTGGGGTCACCTTGGGGTTGGGGACTTGTGGAAGGGGACCAGGGGTCACGTTGGTGTTGGGGACTTGGGGATGGGGACATGGGGTCACCTTGGTGTTGGGTTCTTAGGGAAGGGGACCTGGGGTCATCTTGGTTAGGGGGATTTGGGAAAAGGGACCTGGGGTCACCTTGGTGGGGGGATTTGGGTATGGGGACATGTGGTCACCTTTGTGGGGTGGATTTGGTGAAGGGGACCTGAGGTCACCTTGTCGGGAAAAATTTGGGGAAGTGGACCATAGATTTGGGGAAGGTGACCCGGGGTCACCTTGGTGGGGCAATTTGGGGAAGGTGAACTGAGGTCACCTTGGTGGGGTGGCTTCGGGGAAGGGGACCTGGGGTCACCTGGGTGGAGTGGATTTGGGGAAGGGGACCTAGGGTCACCTTTGTGGGTGGATTTTGGGGATGGGGACCGTTGGTCACCTTAGTGAGAAGGATTTGGGGAAGCGGACCTGGGGATACCTTGGTGTTGGGGATTTTGGGAAGGGGACCTGGGCGCACCTTGGTGGGGGGAGATTTGGGGAAGGGGACCTGGGGTCTCCTTGGTGGGGGAAATTTTGGGAAGGGGACCTGGGGTTACCTTGGTGGGGGAAATTTGGGGAAGGTGACTTAAAGTCACCTTGGTGTGGAAATTTGGGGAAGGTGGCCTGGGGTCACCTTGGAGGGCAAAATTTGCAAAATGGGACCTTGGGTCTCTTTGGTGGGGAGGATTTGGGGAAGGAGACCTTGGGTCACCTTGGTGGGGTTGATTTTGGGAAGAAGACCTGGGGTCACCTTGGTGTTGGGGATATGGGGAAGGGGACCTGGAGTCACCTTGGTGTTGGGATTTGGGGAAGGGGACCTGGAGTCACCTTGGTGGGGTGATTTGGGGAAGGGGAACTGGGGTGACCTTGGTGGGGTGATTTGGGGAAGGGGACCTGGGGTCACCTTGGTGTTGGGGACTTTGTGGAGGGGCCCTGTGGTCACTTAGGTGTTGGGGAATTTGGGAAGGGGACCTTTGGTCACCTTGGTGTTTAGGATTTCGGGAAGAGGACCTGGGGTCACCTTGGTTTTGGGGACTTGGGGAAGGGGACCCATGGTCACTTTGGTGTCGGGGACTTGGGGATGGGGACCTGGGGTCACTTTGGTGTTGGGGACTTTGGGGAGGAGACCTGGGGTCACCTTGGTGTTGGGGACTTGGGGAAAGGGACCTGGGGTCACCTTGGTGTTGGGGATTTGGGGAAGGGGACCTAGGGTCACCTTGGTGGGGTAGATTTGGAGAAGGGGACCTATGTCATGTTGGTGGGGTAGATTTTGGGAAATGGACCTGGGGTCACCTTTGTGAGGCGGATTTTGGGTATGGGGATCTGGGGTCACCTTGGTGGGGTGGATTTGGGGAAGGGGACCTTGGGTCAAATTTGATTTTGGGAAGGAGACCTGGGGTCACCTTAGTGTTGGGGATATGGGGAAGGAGACCTGGGGTCACCCTGGTGTTATGATTTGGGGAAGGGGACCTGGGGTCACCTTGGTAGGGTGATGTGGGGAGGGGGACCTGGGGTCACCTTGGTGTTGAGGATTTGGGGAAGGGGACCTGGGATCATGTTTTGTTGTAGAATTTGGGAAATGGACCTGGGGTCACCTTGTTGGTGGGGATTTGGGAAAGGGGACCTGGGATCACCTTGTATGTGGGGATTTGGGGAAGGGGAACTGGGGTCACCTTGTTGGTGGGGATTTGGGGAAGGGGACCTTGGGTCACTTTTGTGGTGGGGACTTGAGAAAAGGAACCTGAGGTCACTTTGGTGTCGGGGACTTGGGGTAGGGGTCCTGGGGTTACCTTGGTGTTAGGGGTCACCTTCGTTTCAGGGATTTGGGGATGGGGACCTGGGGTCACCTTGCTGGTGGGGATTTGGGGAAGGGGACCTGGGGTCCCCTTGGTGGGGGAAATTTGGGGAAGGGGACCTGGGGTTACCTTGGTGGGGGAAATTTGGGGAAGGTGACCTAAAGTCACCTTGGTGGGGGAAATTTGGGGAAGGTGGCCTGGGGTCACCTTTGTGGGCGAAATTTGCGAAATGGGACCTGGGGTCTCTTTGGTGGGGAGGATTTGGGGAAGGGGACCTTGGGTCACATTTGGTGGGGTTGATTTTGGGAAGGAGACCTGGGGTCACCTTAGTGTTGGGGATATGGGGAAGGAGACCTGGGGTCACCCTGGTGTTATGATTTGGGGAAGGGGACCTGGGGTCACCTTGGTAGGGTGATGTGGGGAGGGGGACCTGGGGTCACCTTGGTGATGAGGATTTGGGGAAGGGGACCTGGGGTCACCTTGGTGTTGGGAATTTGTCAAAGGGGACCTGGGGTCACCATGGTGTTATGGATTTGGGGGGGGGAATTGGGGTCACCTGGGTGTTTAGGATTTGGGGAAGGTGACCTGTGGTCACCTTAGTGCTGGGGATTTGGGGAAGGGGACCTGGGGTCACCTTGTTGGTGGGGATTTGGGGAAGGGGACCTGGGGTCATCTTGGTGTTGGGGATATGGGGAACGGAACCTGGGGTCACCTTGGTGTTGGGGATTTGGAGAAGGGGACCTGGGGTCACCTTGGTGGCGTGATTTGGGGAAGGGGACCTGGGGTCACCTTGCTGTTGAGGATTTGGGGAAGGGGACCTGGGGTCACCTTGGTGTTTGGGTTTGTGAAAGGGGACCTGGGGTCACCTTGGTGTTAGGGATTTGGGGAGGGGACCTTTGGTCACCTGGGTGATTAAGATTTGGGGAAGGGGACCTGGGGTCATCTTAGTGCTGGGGATTTGGGGAAGAGGACCTGGGGTCACCTTGGTGTTGGGGATTCGGGGGAGGGGACCAGGGGTCACCTTGGTGTTGGGTACTTGGGGAAGGGGACCTGAGGTCACATTGGAGTTGGGGACTTGGGGAAGGGGACCTGGGGTCACCTTTGTGTTTGGGACTTGGGGAAGGGGACCTGGGGTCAACTTGGTTTTGGGAATTGGGGAAGAGAACCTGGTGTCACCTTGACGTTGGGGACTCGGGGAAGGTGACATGGGGTCACCTTGGTGTTCAGGACTTGAGGAAGGGGATCTGGGGTTACCTTGGTGGGGGATTTTGGGAAGGGGACTTGGGGTCACTTTATTGTTGTGGATTTAGGGAAGGTGACCTGGAGTCACTTTGGTTGGGGGATTTGGGGAAGGGGACCTGGGGTCACCTTGGGGTTGGGGATTTGGGAAAGGGGACCTGGGTCACCTTGGTGTTGGGGATTTGGGGAAGGGGACCTGGGGTCACTTTGGTGTTTGAGATTTGGAGAAGGGGACCTGGGGTCACCTTGGTGGGGGGAGATTTGGGTCAACCTAGTGTTGGGGATTTGGGGAAGGGGACCTGGGGTCACCTGGTTGTTGTGGATTTGGGGAAGGGGTCTTGGGGTCACCTTGGTATTGTGGACTTGGGGAAGGGGACCTGGGGTCACCTTGGGGTTGGGGACTTGGGGAAGGGGACCAGGGGTCACGTTGGTGTTGGGGACTTGGGGAAGGGGACCTGGGGTCACCTTGGTGTTGGGGACTTGGAGAAGGGGACCTGGGGTCATCTTGGTTGGGGGGATTTGGGTAAGGGGACGTGGGGTCACCTTGGTGGGGGGATTTGGGGAAAAGGACTTGGGGTCAACTTGGTGGAATAAATTTGAGGAAGGGGACCTATGTCATGTTGGTGGGGTAGATTCTGGGAAATGGACCTGGGGTCACCTTTGTGAGGGTGATTTTGGGTATGGGGATCTGGGTCATCTTGGTGGGGAGGATTTGGGGAAGGGGACGGGGGATCACCTTGGTGAGGGAAATTTTGGGAAGGGGACCTTGGGTCTCCTAGGTGGAGGGATTAGGGGAGAGGGGACCTGGGGTCACCCTGGTGTGGTGGATTTTGGGAAGGGGACCTGGGGTCAGCTTGGTGTGGTATATTTGGGGAAGGGGACCTGGGGTCACCTTGGTGTTTGGGATTTGGGAAGGGGACCTGTGGTCACCTTTGTGGGGTGGACTTGGTGAAGGGGACCTGAGGTTACCTTAGTGGGAAAAATTTGGGGAAGTGGACCATGGATCACCTTGGTGGAGAAAATTTGGGGAAGGGAACCTGGGGTCACCTTGGTGGGGGGGATTTGGGGAAGCTGACCCGGGGTCACCTTGGTGGGGAGATTTGGGGAAGGTGAACTGGGGTCACCTTGGTGGGGTGGTTTGGGGAAATGGACCTGGGGTCACCTGGGTGGAGTGAATTTGGGGAGGGGGGTCTTGGGTCACCTTGTTGGGATTGATTTTGGGAAGGACACCTGGGGTCACCTTGGTGTTGGGGATATGGGGAAGGGGACCTGGAGTCACCTTGGTGTTGGGATTTGGGGAAGGGGACCTGGGGTCACCTTGGTGTTGGGGATTTGTGAAAGGGGACCTGGGGTCACCATGGTGTTATGGATTTGGGGGAGGGGACCTGGGGTCACCTGGGTGTTCAGGATTTGGGGAAGGGGGCCTGTTGTCACCTTAGTGCTGGGGATTAGGGGAAGGGGACCTGGGGTCACCTTGGTGTTGGTGACTTTGGGAAGGGGAACTGGGGTTACCTTGGTGTTGGGGACTTTGGGAAGGGTACCTTGGGTCACCTTGGTGTTGGGGATTTGGGGAAGGGGACCTGGGGTCACCTTGGTTTTGGGGACTTGGGGAAGGGACCAGGGGTCACTTTGGTGTCGGGGACCTGGGGAAGGGGACCTGGGTCACCTTGGTGTTGGGGACTTTGGGGAGGGGACCTGGGGTCACCTTGGTGTTGGGGACTTGTGGAAGGGGACCTGGGGTCACCTTGGTGTTGGGGATTTGGGAAAGGGGACCTATGGTCACCTTGGTGGTGGGGACTTGGGGAAGGGGACCTGGGGTTACTTTGGTGTCAGAGACTTGGGGAAGGGGACCTGTGTATACCTTGGTGTTGGGGATTTTGGGGAAGGTACCTGGGGTCACCTTGGTGTTGGGGACTTGGGGAAGGGGACCTGGGGTCACCTTGGGGTTGGGGACTAGGGGATGGGGACCTGGGCTCATCTTGGTGGGTAGGATTTGAGGAAGGGGACTTGGGGTCAACTTGGGGTAGATTTGGGGAAGTGGACCTTGGGTCATGTTTTGTGGTAGATTTTGGGAAATGGACCTGGGGTCACCTTTGTGGGGAGATTTTGGGGATGGGGATCTGGGGTCACATTAGTGGGGTGGATTTGGGGAAGGGGACCTGGGGTCACCTTGGTGGGGGGATTTGGGGGAAGGGGACCTGGGGTCACCTCGTTTTTGGGGATCTGGGGAAGGGGACCGCGGGTCACCTTGGTCGAGGGAGATTTGGGGAAGGGGACATGGGGTTTCCTATTTGTTGGGGATTTGGGGAGGGGGACCTAGGACCACCTTGGTGTTGGGGACTCGGGTGTGGGGACCTTGGGTCATCTTGGTGTTGGGGACTTGGGGAAGAGGACCTGGGGTCACCTTGAGGTTGGGGACTTGGGGAAGGGGACTAGGGGTCACGTTGGTGTTGGGGACTTGGGGAAGGGGACCTGGGGTCACCTTAGTTTTGGGAATTGCGGAGTAGGACCTGGGGTCACCTTGATGTTGGGGACTCGGGGAAGGGGACTTGGGGTCACCTTGGTGTTCAGGACTTGTGGAAGGGGACCTGGGGTCACCTTGGTGGGGGGATTTGGGGAAGGTGACCTGGGGTCACTTTGGTGTTGTGGATTTAAGGAAGGGGACCTGGGGTCACTTTGGTGGGGGGATTTGGGGAAGAGGACCTGGGGTCACCTTGTGGTTGGGGATTTGGGAAAGGGGACCTGGGGTCACCTTGTTGGAGGGGATTTGGGGAAGGGGACCTGGGGTCACCTTGGGGTGGGGACTTGGGTAAGGGGTCCTGGGGTTACTTTGGTGTTAGGGGTCACCTTTGTTTCTGGGATTTGGGGAAGGGGACCTGGGGTCCCCTTGGTGGGGGAAATTTGGGGAAGGGGACCTGGGGTTACCTTGGTGGGGGAAACTTGAAGAAGGTGACTTAAAGTCACCTTGGTGGGGGAAATTTGGGGAAGGTGGCTTGGGTCACCTTGGTGGGTGAAATTTGCAAAATGGGACCTGGGGTCTCTTTGGTGGGGACGATTTGGTGAAGGGGACCTTGGGTCACCTTGGTGGGGTTGATTTTGGGAAGGAGACCTGGGGTCACCTTGGTGTTGGGGATATTGGGAAGGGACCTGGGGTCACCTTGGTGTTGGGATTTGGGGAAGGGGACCTGGGGTTACCTTCGTATGGTGATTTGGGGAAGGGGACCTGGGGTCACCTTGGTGTTGAGGATTTGGGGAAGGGGACCTGGGGTCAACTTGGTGTTGGGGATTTGTGAAAGGGGACCTGGGGTCACTATGGTGTTATGGATTCTGGGGAGGGGACTTGGGGTCACCTGGGTGTTTAGGATTTGGGGAAGGGGACCTGTGGTCACCTTAGTGCTGGGGATTTGGGGAAGGGGACCTGGGGTCACCTTGTTGGTGGGGATTTGGGGAAGGGGACCTGGGGTCACCTTGGTGTTGGGGATATGGGGAACAGGACCTGGGGTCACCTTGGTGTTGGGGATTTGGAGAAGGGGACCTGGGGTCACCTTGGTGGGTGAAATTTGCAAAATGGGACCTGGGGTCTCTTTGGTGGGGACGATTTGGTGAAGGGGACCTTGGGTCACCTTGGTGGGGTTGATTTTGGGAAGGAGACCTGGGGTCACCTTGGTGTTGGGGATATGGGGAAGGGGACCTGGGGTCACCTTGGTTTTGGGATTCAGTTGAAGTGGCTATCCTGGAGGGTATTTAGCCTTGCATGGTGTATCGGCTCCTCCATGTTGACCAGTTTTTCCGACTTTTTTACTATAGTCTATGGGTATCATCAATCACTTTGTTTATAATTCATTACGTATTGTTTTTGTTATAATTCTTGTTAATCTAGTTTTTAAGTATGCTGTCTCTTTTTTATTTCTATTAATTCTTATTCTGTCTGGAGACATTGAGCGAAATCCGGGACCAGTACGTCCTAGATTTCGTCAATGTCGTCTTCTGTATTGCAATATTCGTGGTCTTCATGCAAATATCCAAGACCTTACAGTTGCGTCCAGACAGTATGATATTCTTTTGTGCTCAGAAACTTTGGTTTCTAATATGAGGCACTCATCTGAGCTCCTTATAACTGGTTTTAAGAAGCCAATAATGTTGAAACGTGATGCCATCCCTAGGGCCAGGGGAATGGCGGTGTATATTAGGACCGAGTACCCTGCTTCTCATAAGTCCTGCTATCAATGTGGATGTCATGAGATTCAGGTAATAAAAGTTTGTGGCAGGCATAACAACTTTTATTTGTGTTCGATCTACCGGAATCCAGAAATAGATGATTCTATCTTCGATTGTCTTCTTACCATTATGGCTAAGATACAAGAAGATGATAGAAAGGCTTCTTGTGTCTTTGTTTGTGATTTTAATGCTCACCATAGGGAGTGGTTAAGTTCTATCTCTCCTACCGATCGCCATGGCTTAAGAGCTTTAGACTTTGCCTCTGAATCAGGCTGTGAGCAAATCATAAATGAAGCTACTCACAGGTCTGGTAATTGCTTGGACCTCGTATACACTGACTCCCCTGGCGTTATAACTAGTAAGGTTGGTTCTCCAGTCGGGACATCTGATCATGCCTTGATTTCATTATTAGTGAAGACTGAGCAGCCTGTCCCTGATATATCATATTCTTGTAAAATTTATATGAAATCCCAAGCAGACTGGAATGGGATTTTACATGATCTTTTGTGCTTGAATTGGTCACAATTATATAATAGTGTAGATCCTGTTGTCCCTTTGAATGAGAATCTAGTCAACATAATTGATAGGCGTATCCCTTCTCGTGTGCTAAGGTATCGAGTGAAGGACAAACCGTGGTTCAATGATGATTGTAGACGTGCTTATTTGGAGAAACAGGAGGCCTATCATCTTTGGAAGGGGAACAGATCAGATTTGACCTGGAACAACTATACTCAGCTTCGAGCTTTTGCTCAGAGAGTTTATGTCTCAACTGAAAAGGAGTACAATTTAACCATAAAAGAAACACTTTCTGGTACAACTCAGGAACATAAATGGTGGTCTACCCTTAAATCTGCACTCTTTGGTGTAGATGCAACAGTTCCTCCTTTACTTAAACCAGATGGCTCAGTCACTCACTGTCCAAAGGAAAAGGCAACCCTTTTGGCTGATGTTTTTGACAGTAAACAGAGTAATGAAAAACTTGAACTTCCTCATTCCTGTTTTCCTGAGGCTAAACTAACTAGTTTAGCTTTTCGATCTCGTGAGATTAAAGCTCTGTTGATGGACCTTGATGCTTATGGAGGTGTAGACCCAAATGGTATTTTTCCTTTGTTTTTTATAAAGACAGCAGATTTCTTAGCTCCAAAGTTATCTGTTATTTTGCGCAAGTTAGCAAGAAGAGGAGCTTTTAGCACTAGTTGGAGAATTGGTAATGTTACTCCTCTATGTAAATGTGTTTGTGGTAGCTCAAGTCCCACTGATTACCGCCCAATTTCCATAACTCCCATATTATCTAAAGTTTTTGAACGTCTTCTGGCAAAACGTCTTAATAGGTTTGCTGAAGGTAATCATCTACTCCCTAGTTTGCAATTTGGTTTTCGTAAAGGCCTTGGAGCATGTGATGCCCTTCTTACAATCTCCAATGCTGTACAGAAATCCCTTGATTGTGGTCGGGAAGTTCGTATGATTGGCCTTGATTTTAGTGCTGCCTTTGACCGTGTTAATCATGAGGCCCTTGTTTTCAAACTGAAACAGTTGGGAGTGGGTGGGTTGTTTCTTAGCATTATTATTGATTTTTTAAGTAATAGATCTCAAAGAGTTGTTGTTGATGGGCACCATAGTGATTATAGGAATGTGATATCCGGTGTTCCACAGGGTAGTGTTCTTGGCCCATTACTTTTCATACTATATACACATGACATGTGGTTTGGCCTAGAAAACAAGCTTGTTGCATATGCAGATGATGCAACTCTCTTTGCATCAATTCCATCCCCTGAATGTAGATCTAGGGTTGGTGAATCCCTTAATAGAGATTTAGCTAGAATTAGTGCATGGTGCAAATTATGGGGTATGAAGTTGAATCCTAACAAAACTCAAAGTATGATTGTAAGTAGGTCAAGGACGGTGGCTCCTCAACATCCGGATCTCAGTATTGATAATGTTTCTTTAAATATGTATGACTCTTTCAAAATTTTAGGTGTGATTCTCGACAGTAAATTTACTTTTGAGAAACATATAAGGTCTCTGTCTTCTTCAATTGCACAAAAAATAGGCTTATTGAGAAAGTCTTTCAAGATTTTCGGTGATCAATCTATTCTGAAGAAGTGTTTTAATTCTTTCATTCTACCTTGTTTTGAGTATTGTTCTCCTGTTTGGTCTTCAGCTGCTGATTCTCATCTTAATTTGTTGGACAGAAACTTACGGTATATTAAATTTCTTATTCCTGATCTAGATATTAATCTCTGGCACCGTCGTTCAATTAGTTCATTATGCATGTTGCATAAGATTTTTCATAACTCTGACCATCCTTTACATTCAGATCTCCCTGGACAATTCTATCCTGTTCGTAATACTAGGCAGGCAGTTAATTCTAATAGCCAGGCCTTCTCCATCACGAGACTCAATACTACGCAGTACTCTAGAAGTTTTATTCCAGCTGTTACCAAGTTGTGGAATGATCTTCCTAATCGGGTGGTTGAATCAGTAGAACTTCAAAAGTTCAAAGTTGGAGCAAATGCTTTTTTGTTGACCAGGCGGACATGAGTCTTTTTATAGTTTATTTATGACATATTTGTTTTTGATGCTGTTAATAGTTTATATATGACATGTCTGTTTTGACGTTGTTACTGTTTTTAGAATGATTTATTGTTAATTTGTTCTCTTCATTAATTTATTTCCTTATTTCCTTTCCTCACTGGGCTATTTTTCCCTGTTGGAGCCCCTGGGCTTATAGCATCTTGCTTTTCCAACTAGGGTTGTAGCTTGGATAGTAATAATAATAATAATTTGGGGAAGGGGACCTGGGGTTACCTTCGTATGGTGATTTGGGGAAGGGGACCTGGGGTCACCTTGATGTTGAGGATTTGGGGAAGGGGACCTGGGGTCAACTTGGTGTTGGGGATTTGTGAAAGGGGACCTGGGGTCACCATGGTGTTATGGATTCTGGGGAGGGGACTTGTGGTCACCTGGGTGTTTAGGATTTGGGGAAGGGGACCTGTGGTCACCTTAGTGCTGGGGATATGGGGAACGGGACCTAGGGTTACTTTGGTGTTGGGGACTTGGGGAAGGGGACCTGGGGTCACCTTGTTGGTGGGGATTTGGGGAAGGGGACCTGGGGTCACCTTGGTGTTGGGGATATGGGGAACGTGACCTAGGGTTACTTTGGTGTCGGACACTTGGGGAAGAGGACCTGTGTATACCTTAGTGTTGGGGATTTTGGGGAAGAGACCTGGGGTCACCTTGGTGTTGGGGACTTGGGGAAGGGGACCTGGGGTCACCTTGGTGTTGGGGACTTGGGGATGGGGACCTGGGGTCATCTTGGTAGGTTGGATTTGAGGAAGGGGACTTGGGGTCAACTTGGTGGTGTAGATTTGGGGAAGGGGACCTGGGGTCATGTTTTGTGGTATATTTTGGGAAATGGACCTGGGGTCACCTTTTTGGGGGGGATTTTGGGGATGGGGATCTGGGGTCACATTGGTGGGGTGGATTTGGGGAAGGGGACCTGGGGTCACCTTGGTGGGGGGATTTGGGGGAAGGGGACCTGGGGTCACCTTGTTTTTGGGGATTTGGGGAAGGGGAGCGCGGGTCACCTTGGTGGAGGAAGATTTGGGGGAAGGGACACGGGGTTACCTATTTGTTGGGGATTTGGTGAAGGGGACCTGGGATCACCTTGGTGTTGGGGACTCAGGGATGGGGACCTGGGGTCACCTTGGAGTTGGGGACTTGGGGAAGAGGACCTAGGGTCACCTTGAGGTTGGGGACTTGGGGAAGGGGACCACGGGTCACGTTGGTGTTGGGGACTTGGGGAAGGGGACCTGGGGTCACCTTGGTGTTGGGGACTTGGGGAAAGGGACCAGTGGTCACCTTCGTTTTGGGAATTGCGGAGTAGGACCTGGGGTCACCTTGATGTTGGGGACTCGGGGAAGGGGACCTGGGGTCACCTTGGTGTTCAGGACTTGAGGAAGGGGACATGGGGTCACCTTGGTGGGGGGATTTGGGGAAGGTGACCTGGGGTCACTTTGGTGTTGTGGATTTAAGGAAGGGGACCTGGTGTCAATTTAGTGGGGGGATTTGGGGAAGGGGACTTGGGGTCACCTTGTGGTTGGGGATTTGGGAAAGGGGACCTGGGGTCACCTTGTTGGTGGGGATTTGGGAAAGGGGACCTGGGGTCACCTTGGGGTGGGGACTTGGGGAAAGGAACTTGGGGTCACTTTGGTGTCGGGGACTTGGGGAAGGGGTCCTGGGGTTACTTTGGTGTTAGGGGTCACGTTTGTTTCTGGGATTTGGGGAAGGGGACCTGGGGTCCCCTTGTGGGGGAAATTTGGGGAAGGGGACCTGGGGTTACCTTGGTGGGGGAAACTTGAAGAAGGTGACTTAAAGTCACGTTGGTGGGGGAAATTAGGGGAAGGTGGCCTGGGGTCACCTTGGTGGGCGAAATTTGCTAAATGGGACCTGGGGTCTCTTTGGTGGGGACGATTTGGTGAAGGGGACCTTGGGTCACCTTGGTGGGGTTGATTTTGGGAAGGAGACCTGGGGTCACCTGGGTGTTGGGGATATGGGGAAGGGGACCTGGGGTCACCTTGGTGTAGGGATTTGGGGAAGGGGACCTGGGGTTACCTTCGTATGGTGATTTGGGGAAGGGGTCCTGGGGTCACCTTGGTGTTGAGGATTTGGGGAAGGGGACCTGGGGTCAACTTGGTGTTGGGGATTTGTGAAAGGGGACCTGGGGTCACCATGGTGTTATGGATTCTGGGGAGGGGACCTGGGGTCACCTGGGTGTTTAGGATTTGGGGAAGGGGACCTGTGGTCACCTTAGTGCTGGGGATTTGGGGAAGGGGACCTGGGGTCACCTTGTTGGTGGGGATTTGAGGAAGGGGACCTGGGGTCACCTTGGTGTTGGGGATATGGGGAACGGGACCTGGGGTCACCTTGGTGTTGGGGATTTGGAGAAGGGGACATGGGGTCACCTTTAGGGGGTGAATTGGGATCACCTTGGTGTTAAGGATTTGGGGAAGGGGACCTGGGGTCACCTTGGTGTTGGGGTTTGTGAAAGGGGACCTGGGGTCACCTTGGTGTTAGGGATATGGGTAGGGGACCTGGGGTCACCTGGGTGTTTAAGATTTGGGGAAGGGGACCTGGGGTCACCTTAGTGCTGGGGATTTGGGGAAGGGGACCTGGGGTCACCTTGGTGTTGGGGATTTGGGGAAGGGGACATGGGGTTATCTATTTGCTGGGGATTTGGGGAAGGGGACCTGGGGTCACCTTGGTGTTGGGGACTCGGGGATGGGGACCTGGGGTCACCTTTGTTTACGGGACTTGAGGAAGGGGACCTGGGGTCACCTTCGTGTTGGGGATTTGGAGAAGGGGACATGGGGTCACCTTTAGGGGGTGAATTGGGATCACCTTGGTGTTAAGGATTTGGGGAAGGGGACCTGGGGTCACCTTGGTGTTGGGGTTTGTGAAAGGGGACCTGGGGTCACCTTGGTGTTAGGGATATGGGTAGGGGACCTGGGGTCACCTGGGTGTTTAAGATTTGGGGAAGGGGACCTGGGGTCACCTTAGTGCTGGGGACTTGGGGATGGGGACCAGGGGTCATGTTGGTGTTGGGAACTTGGGGAAGGGGACCTGGGGTCAACTTTGTGTTGGGGACTTGGGGAAGGGGACCTGGGGTCACTTTGGTTTTAGGAATTGGGGAAGAGGACTTGGGGTCACCTTGATGTTGGGGACTCGGGGAAGGGGACCTTGGGTCACCTTGGTGTTCAGGACTTGAGGAAGGGGACCTGGGGTCACCTTGGTGGGGGGATTTGGGGAAGGGGACCTGGGGTCACTTTGGTGTTGTGGATTTAAGACAGGGGACCTGGGGTCACTTTGGTGGTGGGATTTGGGGAAGGGGACCTGGGGTCACCTTGTGTTTGGGGATTTGGGAAAGGGGACCTGGGGTCACCTTGTTGGTGGGGATATGGGGAAGGGGACCTGGGGTCACCTTGGTGGTGGGGACTTGGGGAAAGGAACCTGGGGTCACTTTGGTATCCGAGACTTGGGGAAGGGGTCCTAGGGTTACCTTGGCGTTAGGGGTCACCTTCGTTTCGGGGATTTGGGGATGGGGACCTGGGGTCACCTTGGTGGTGGGGACTTGGGAAAGGGGACCTGGGGTCACTTTGGTGTCGGGGACTTGTGGAACGGGACCTGGGTCACCTTGGTGTTGGGGACTTTGGGGAGGGGACCTGGGGTCACCTTGGTGTTGGGGACTTCGGGAAGGGCACTGGGGTCACCTTGGTGTTGGGGATTTGGGGAAGGGGACCTGGGGTCAACTTGGTTTTGGGAATTGGGGAAGAGGTCCTGGGGTCACCTTGATGTTGGGGACTCGGGGAAGGTGACATGGGGTCACCTTGGTGTTCAGGACTTGAGGAAGGGGATCTGGGTTCACCTTGGTGGGGGATTTTGGGAAGGGGACTTGGGGGTCACTTTATTGTTGTAGATTTAGGGAAGGTGACCTGGAGTCACTTTGGTTGGGGGATTTGGGGAAGGGGACCTAGGGTCACCTTGGGGTTGGGGATTTGGGAAAGGGGACCTGGGTCACCTTGGTGGTGGGGATTTGGGGAAGGGGACCTGGGGTCACTTTGGTGTTTGAGATTTGGAGAAGGGGACCTGGGGTCACCTTGGTGGGGGGAGATTTGGGGAAGGGGACTCTGGGTCACCCTGGTGTTGGGGATTTGGGGAAGGGGACCTGGGGTCACCTGGGTGTTTTGGATTTGGGGAAGGGGTCCTGGGGTCACCTTGGTATTGTGGACTTGGGGAAGGGGACCTGGGGTCACCTTGGGGTTGGGGACTTGGGGAAGGGGACCAGGGGTCACGTTGGTGTTGGGGACTTGGGGAAGGGGACCTGGGGTCACCTTGGTGTTGGGGACTTGGTGAAGGGGACCTGGGGTCATCTTGGTTGGGGGGATTTGGGTAAGGGGACTTGGGGTCACCTTGGTGGGGGGATTTGGGGAAAAGGACTTGGGGTCAACTTGGTGGGATAAATTTGAGGAAGGGACCTATGTCATGTTGGTGGGGTAGATTCGGGGAAATGGACCTGGGGTCACCTTTGTGAGGGTGATTTTGGGTATGGGGATCCGGGGTCATCTTGGTGGGGAGGATTTGTGGAAGGGGACCTGGGATCACCTTGGTGAGGGAAATTTGGGGAAGGGGACCTGGGGTCTCCTAGGTGGAGGGATTAGGGGAAGGGAACCTGGGGTCACCCTGGTGTGGTGGATTTTGGGAAGGGGACCTGGGGTCAGCTTGGTGTGGTAGATTCGGGGAAGGGGACCTGGGGTCACCTTGGTGTTTGGGATTTGGGGAAGGGGACCTGTGGTCACCTTTGTGGGGTGGACTTGGTGAAGGGGACCTGAGGTCACCTTAGTGGGAAAAATTTGGGGAAGTGGACCATAGATCACCTTGGTGGAGAAAATTTGGGGAAGGAAACCTGGGGTCACCTTGGTGGGGGGGATTTGGGGAAGCTGACCCGGGGTCACCTTGGTGGGGAGATTTGGGGAAGGTGAACTGGGGTCACCTTGGTGGGGTGGCTTTGGGGAAATGGACTTTGGGTCACCTGGGTGGAGTGGATTTGGGGAGGGGGGTCTTGGGTCACCTTGGTGGGATTGATTTTGGGAAGGACACCTGGGGTCACCTTGGTGTTGGGGATATGGGGAAGGGGACCTGGAGTCACCTTGGTGTTGGGATTTGGGGAAGGGGACCTGGGGTCACCTTGGAATTGGGGATTTGTGAAAGGGGACCTGGGGTCACCATGGTGTTATGGATTTGGGGGAGGGGACCTGGGGTCACCTGGGTGTTTAGGATTTGGGGAAGGGGGCCTGTTGTCACCTTAGTGCTGGGGATTTGGGGAAGGGGACCTTTTGGAGGATTAATTTTATTTTAATTTATTTTTTTTGTTTTGCCAAATCGAGAGAGAGAGAGAGAGAGAGAGAGAGAGAGAGAGAGAGAGAGAGAGAGAGAGAGAGAGAGAGAGAGAGAGAGAGAGAGTTGTAGTATTGTTAAATCGAGACATTTTATTTGCTTTAGCTTTGTCATTAGAGAGAGAGAGAGAGAGAGAGAGAGAGAGAGAGAGAGAGAGAGAGAGAGAGAGAGAGAGAGAGAGTGAGTGAGTGAGTGAGTGTTTATTTACTTAAGTTTTGTCAAACCGCAAGAGAAAGTGTTTATTTGCTTAGTTTTGTGAGAGAGAGAGAGAGAGAGAGAGAGAAAGAAAGAAAGTGTTTATTTGCTTTAGTTTTGTCAGAGAGAGAGAGAGAGAGAGAATTTCATGTGCTTTAATTTTGTTAGATCGCGCGTGCGCGAGAGAATGTGTGTGTATGTGCGTTTGTGTGTGCGTGTTTTGTGTGTCCGCGGTGCGCGCTGAAGAAAAAGGGTAATTAGCGAATGATTGTTTGAAGTTGGAAAGATTGTTGGTATATTTGAGGTTGTTTGTTTAGCTTTTTAGCTAGGATAGGGTGGTGATGAATGTCTTGGGCGAAAGCATTGGATCTCGAACGATAGAAGGAGTCGGTTCTGCATTTTTTTGTTCTTCGGAAGCCGGCTGTTTAGTGTTTTTATGTTCTGAGTAAGTACTGTTTTTATTCATTTTTGTTAGGCGCGTTCGTGAATGATAGAAAGTTTATTGTTTATCTTTGATTATAGTGCGATAGTTGTTAGTTAGGAGTGTTCATAAGTGTTTTTTATTTTTTTGGCAGGCCGCGATTCCTCCTTTGGAGAGGTTTTCTTGAATGTAAATTTGTTTGTTGACGACCTGGCCTGTATTAGATTGTTTTAAGACTGCTCTTGGATTACGCAACCGTTGATGACCTGGACTATGATTAGGATTACGATTTGATTGCACTGAACGATTTCCTTGATTTTGATGCCATAATGACCCAGCCCATTTGAAGGATTTTCCGTTTGGATTACTGTTTATAAAGATTGTGTAAGATGACGATGATGATGATGATGATGATACTGACACCTGTGACTCAAGGAGTTGAGGCCGTTATGGCAAATTAAGAACTCTTCGGTTACCATAAACTGTAGTGGTAGTTTGCCGTGAAAGGACAGTTCGGCTTGTGTGTGGCGACAGTGTTGGTGTCGTAATATATATAAACACATATTTTGAGCTGGTGTGCGGTTTAGTATTAAGTTTGTTAGGGTTTTATTTATTTGAATGGTGATACGGTTTTTTTGGTATATTTATGAATTTAATGATTTGTTTTACGTGTAATTATTTTGGTTGTTGGTGGTTTATATGTTGAGCTTATTTTGAATGCAGAATTTTTTTGCTTTTGGTTGCGGTGAATATAATTTTAAGGCTATGTTTTGTTTTCATTTTCCTTCTGTCCAAGAGTCCAGTTTGAAGTAGAGTCAGGGGAAAGTTTGTATTGTGGGATATTGAGAAAGTAGGAGTGATCAAGGGTGTGGGGGGGTTGTGTTCTTTTACATTCCGCCACATAAATTTGGTGCCCGAACAGGGACGACAGTTGAAGGTGGGATTGAAACTGGACTGTTGGACAAGGGTAAATAGGAATTAGATTCAAGATATTAAAGGTATTGAAATGGAGTTAATGGAAGAACAGTTGCATATTTTAAAGGAGGAATTGCGGTTGTCTAATGAGCGAGAGGAGAGGTTGTTGTTGGAGAATGCGAGGTTAAGTAGTGAGAATGAGGAGATGCAAAGGAAACTTAGGGAACTTCAGGGAACTGTAGAGAGAGTGGAAGAGGGTGTTGAGATGAGGATGCGAGAAAATGAGAAATGAATGGAAGCTATGATAGGGCAAGTATTGGGGATGATGAAAACTGTTATAGGTGAAGGTGCAGTCGGAGGAGTGGCTTCTGCTTCTGGTAACGGGTTGATTGTGGAAGAGGATAGGGTAAGTGATAATGGGGAAGTTAGTGATAGTGATATTGAAAGTAAAGGGCCTAGACATAGTAAGATTGGAACAAAGGGTGATAGGAAGAAGGAGAAGAAAGGTAAAGATAATGTGAAGAAAGAAAAGAAGAAAGGTCAGGGTGTGAGTGAGGATGATCATGATTGGGTGAAGGTGGTAAGTAAGAAAAAGGTTAAGAAGGGAATAGTTAAAGATAGGACTTTGAGTGTAGAATTAGATTCATTGTATTCAAATGAAGAAGAAGGCAACAAGAAGGGAGTAGACAGTGAAGATAGTAGTGAGAATGAAGTAGAGGAAGTTTGTAAGACAGTGTTTATGAGAGAGGTACCTAGGTGTGAAAGGTTTAATGAACATAGCAGTAGGGATGTATATGACTTCTTTAGGGAATATGAAAAGTTTTGTCAGGTTAAGTATGGGGATAGTAAGAGAGTTTGGGCTAGGGAGTTGGGAGAATTTTTGTCAGGATATTTGTTGACGATGTATGGGGTGATAATGAGTGTAGGAGAGGTTGAGTATGAAAGTGTAAAGAATAGGATAATTGAACAGGTAAAACGTATGAAAGGTAGTGTTAGGTATAAGCGAAAAAATGATTTTGATGAAGCACGAATGAAGGTGGGTAAAGCAATCTCGATGTATGTATGTCGGTTAGAAACATTGGCTAGAAAGAAGTATGGGGACGAAGGAATAAATGAAAATAAGGAACTAATGAAGAAGTTTTTGGGTACAGTACCAGAGAGTGTGTGTGAGTTTATTAATTTGAAACGGAAGGAGAAAATGAGGTGGACTAGAGAGAGATTGACTTGGGATGATATTTTAGAGATAGTTGAGGATTACGAGTTGGATAGGTGTATGAAAGAAAGTAAATCTGTGAGTGTAAGAACTGGAATGGAGGAATGTGTGCCAGAATTTGGTAGTTTTAGAGATGCTGTTATGAGAGGGCCAATGAGGGCAGCTGATAGTGTAATAGATAGAAGTGTTAGGGTGAGTAATGTAGGAATACCCATGCCGAGAAATGACGGGTTTAGACAGGGAAATCAAGTTTGGAGAGATAGAAGTGCTAGTACGCAGCAAGTTAGGTTAGGTAGTGGTATCCGTGAAGAGAGGTGTTATAGGTGTGGGAAGGTAGGACATAAAAAGAACGAGTGTAGATGGGCATTAGGAGCATGTTTCGGGTGTGGAGAGACAGGGCATCGTATTAGCGACTGTAAGAAAGAGAAAGTGGTTAAGTGTTATCGGTGTGGTATGACTGGACACATAGCGAGTGGATGCCGTAATAATCGTATGAATGTAATTTGTGGTAATTGTGGTAAGGATGGTCATTATGCTAGAATGTGCAAGTGTACTGAATGTGGTGCAGATGGGCATGTAGCTAGGGTTAGTAGAAAGAAGGGATCAAGTCAGCCAGGATGTTCGGGAAACTAATTAATCAGAGGGTTCAGCTGGGTGAGTCCTCGTGTGTGTGGGGAGTGAATGTGATGCATGTTCGTGAGGGTTTATTGCATGAAGATGTGATGGGAGAAAGAGCACATGATTGCATGAGTGTGAAAATGATTTTTAATGGTGTAGAGTTGGTTGGTTTGATTGATACTGGTTGTGGTGTCAATTTAATGTTTAGGAATGCATATGATAAGGTAAAAGAGGTTTGTGAATTTAAAGGATGTAAGGGTGAAGTAAAAGGTATTGGTAATTTGCGTATGCCTGTGCAAGGAAAGTTGCGGGAAAATGTTATTATTGGGGGGCTGATGATGGCGGATAATGATTTTTACGTGGTTGAGGGAGCAAATGAGAATTATGACGTACTGCTTGGGTATAAATTTCTGAAAAAATGTGGTATGATTGTACATCCAAGTGTGAATATGATTGAAATAAAGGTTAAAGGTAATATTTGTGGGGAATTTTATTTAAAGGAAGACGGCAGAGTGAGTACGAAGGTGTGGAAGGGAGTGCCATTGGTAGCAAGGGAAAGTGTAAAGTTATCGGGTAAGAAAGGTGAGGTTATTAGTGTAAAATTGCATGGCCGAGCAGTCTGGGAATTTCAAATAGTGACGAGGATGAATATGTAGTGGAAGGTATGGAAGCAGGTAATTTGGTGAAAACGAGTGCATATATATATGATGGTGTTATGAATATGCAGGAACCCCAGGTGTATGTAAGGTTGTTGCCGAGTGTTAGGAGGAAGAGAGTACGTGGAATACGTGAGGGCGATTGCATGGGATGTATGTATACACTGATCAATGTAGAGGATGGAAGATATGTTAAGGTGAGACAGGTAATGGCTGGTAAGGTAAAGAACGATGACGATTGGGATTACGATACGTTGAAAGGAAGAATTAAGTTAGATGAGAGTATAAGTGAGGTCGAAAGGGAACGATTGCTTAAGATATTATGGGATAAGCGGAGAGTTGTGAGTCTCGGTGACGATGATTGTGGGGGGTCAGACCTGCCAGAATTTAAAATAGTTCTCAGTGATGATACCCCCATATATCAGCGTCCCAGGCATATTTCTCCGCCTATTGCCAAGGAGATAGAGGAGCAGTGTCAGGAACTAGAGCGTATGGGTGTAATAGAAAGGAGTGAGAGGGCCTGGAATAGCCCTATTGTCCCTGTACGAAAGCCTGATGGAAGTTTACGCATGTGTATTGATTATAGGAAGGTGAATGAGGTGACTGTTAAAGAACGTTTTCCAATGAATGTGGTGTCTGATTGTGTTTATAAGATGCATGGAATGAAAGTTTTTACTAAATTAGATTTGGTGCGGGGCTATTATCAGATGCCTCTAGCAGAGGGGAGCAGGCCCATTACCGCATTTTCAAGTACGAATTGTCACTTTCAATTTAAAAGGTTGAGTTTTGGTCTTGCTAATGCGCCTGCTGCCTTCCAAAGAGCGATGAATGTTGTATTGGCTGGTTTCGATCGACAGAAGGTGACTGTTTTTATAGATGATATTCTGATTGCGAGCGAAACTGTTGAGGAACATATGCGGTTGCTTGAGGCAGTGTTGATGCGGTTAATTGAAGTTGGTGTGAAAATTAAGCTTGAGAAGTGTACATGGTTGTCCAGGGAGGTGGAATTTCTTGGGCATGTAGTGGGTGAATCTGGTATAAGGAAGAGTGACAAGTTTGTGAATAAGGTGCGAGAATTTCCACGTCCCCGGACTGTGCGTGAGTTGCGTGGTTTTCTTGGTTTGGTTGAGTTTGGGCGCAAGTTTGTTAGAGATTGTTCAGGTATAGGGAAGCCTTTGAATGAATGGACGGGTAAAAGGAATAGTACAAAATTAAAATGGGATGATCGGATGATAGAAGCGTTTGAAAGGTTGAAGGAAGAGGCCGCAAAAGACGTCACTTTGGCATTTCCGGACTACAGTGAAAATGCGAATATGCTAGAGTTGTATACGGATGCGAGTGGGGTTAGTATGGGTGGTTGTTTGGTTCAAATGCAGAGAGTAAATGGAGAAGAGCAATTGAGAGTAATAGTGTATGTTAGTAAAGCGTTTAATAAAGCTGAGCGGAAGTATTCGACGATTGACAGGGAATTGGCTGCAATACGATTTTGTGTGAAAGCATTGAAAGTATTTTTGTATGGTGTAAAATTCATTGTGCGTACTGACCATCAGCCCCTAGTGTATATGATAAGGAAAGAGTGTGTGAATGCAAGGGTTGCTAGGACCATAGAGGATTTGAATGAATTTGATTTTAGGTTAGAATATGTACCGGGAAATAAGAATGTGATAGCAGATGCGATGTCGAGGATGCATGGGAGGATGGAAGATAAAGAGAGTAATCAGAATTCTGAAAGGTTGCCTGAAGGTTTAGTTGTGGAGCAGAGTTGTGAAGGGCAAGATATGGTATATAAGTGTATCCTAATGGGTTTAAGTAAGTTGGTACAAGAGGGGTTAAATACGGAAATACCAGGTAGTGTAACTGAGCTTAAAAGAAGGGTGATGAATGAAGTGTCAAAAGAAATGGTATATGAGGAGGAGAGTAGTGTACTAGAAGGGGAAGTATTATCAAGGATATTAATGGTGGTAAGTATGTTGTATGGTGTAACTGTGTATTTGTATTTTGGATGGAATCGACCGATGGAATATAGGGCATGTAAGGAGAATGATAGGGAATATATTTTGAGGATTCAATGTAAGGAGGAATGTTGCAAATTGTTGAGTGAGAAGGATAATGGTGCAAGTGACCTTAATCTAAGATATGAAGGTATAGAGGACAGTGAATATGATGATGAACATATTGGTGAAGTGAGCGACAGAATTGAAAGGAGAGTAAATGTATGTATGCATGGTGTAAAAGGAAGGATGATGACATATGTGAATATAAATGAGAATGAATATTGTAGTTTAATTGATACGGGTGCTCAAGTGTCATTAGTAAATGAGTCGGTTATCAGGGAAATTGAGAGGTACAATTGGGAAGTGAAAAGACAGTGTACGAGTGTGAGAATTCATGGAATAGGTCAGGGAAGTTTACTTGTTTGGGAAGAAGTGAGGTTGAAGGTGAAACTAGGGAGTATGGAAGTTGAACATAATTTTATTGTAATGGGAGAGAATGAAATGCCTAGTTGTTTTTTGATGGGAATAGATTTTTTGAGGTTGCACCATGTGTCAGTTGATGTTGGTAAGGGTTTGCTTTCAAAGAATGGCTGTAAGGTAATAGTAATTGAGGATAATAGTGTATTCATGGCGAATTTTGTTGGCATGATTGATATTGCAAAGAGTGAAGATGATTTGTTAAGCAAAGAAGAGGTGGAAGAAATGCAAGGTGAATGTTTCGAAATAAATCGGTTACGTGAATGTATTTTAAATGGTATTAGGGTGGAAGAATGGCCGTGTGATTTGGAAGCGTATAAGAAAGTTGTTAAAAGATTTGTTGTTTGTAAGAATATTGTGTATTTTTTGCATAGGGGAATGGATGAAGATATATATGTTCCTGTATTTCCAATGCATGCAGCTGTAAGTATGTGTATGGTAGTGCATGACAGGTATGGACATATGGGGAAGAATAAATTGTGGGAATGCATGCGAGAGAGGTTGTTTACGCCTGGGTTGAGTCAAATTTGTAGGGATGTAGCGACTACTTATGAGGATTGTCAGAAGGGAAAGTATCAGAGCATGCATGCAAGTCCGCCTGTTCTGAGGTTACGTATGAAAGAGCCATTTGAGATGTTTGTGATTGATTGTGTTTCGTTGCCTGTGACTGTGAGAAGACATGTAGGAATGATTGTCATGGTCGATCATATGAGCAAGTTTGCGTATGCCGTACCCATCAAGAATAAAAGAAGTGAGACTGTAGCGAGAATGGTAAGTCAAGTGATGTTGCCGATGAGTGTGTGTAAGCCTGCAAAAATGTTAAGTGACAATGGTCCGGAGTTTGTTGGATGGGAGTTTGAGCAGATGTTGAGAGAATGGGGCATTGAACATGTGTATTCGACTCCGTATATGCCAAGTGCGAATGGTTTGGCTGAAAGGACTGTAAGAACCTTAACAGAAATTTTGCCGATGATGAGTACATGTGATAATGATTGGGATTTATATGTTGGGCGTGCGTTGTGGGCGTATAATGCGACGGTGCACAAGAGTACTGGTATGTCTCCGTGTAAGTTTGTGTTGAATTTTGAAAAGATAGTAAGACCGAGATTGAGTGTGTCCGAGAATGATAGAGATGTTTGGAAGAAAGCAAATGAGAGGTTTGAAAGCTACAAAGTGGGAGAGAAAGTGTTAAAAGAAGTAATTGAAAAAGGAAGAATGAATGTCAATAAGGTACGTGATAAGTTTGAAGGTCCATATGAGGTGTTAGATGTTGGTTTTAGTGGGTTGAGTTATGTTTTAGGTAAGGTAAGTGTGGATGGTAGTGTGGAAAAGGTTAGGGCACACCACAATCAGTTGCGGAAATGGAAGGAGGTACCAAGATATATTCAGGAGAATGGTATGACTAAATGGCTAAAAACGAACAAGTATGAACCGAGTATGTGTGAGGCATTAGGTTTAGAAGATAAGCAATTGGTGTTAGTAGAGTATGGAAGGAAAAAGAAGTCTTAGAATTTTACTGGGGATAAAAGGCTGGAAAATTTTGTAGTTGTAGGCGGGAATCAGAATAAGCAGGACAAGGGTGTAAATGTACAGGTGAGTATGGAAGATAAATGTATTAATACAGATGAAACTTGGATGAGTATGAATGATACTTATAGTGTGTGTGGTTTTTCGTTAGATGAGGCAAGAGAACGTATGACGGACACGAGAATGAAAGATAGGAGAATGATAAGCAGTATGAATGATTCTTTTGTTAAAGTAGAAAATGGTTTAGATGTAATGGATGAAATGTTGACAGAAATTAGTGGGATTTTCGGGCCAGATGAAACTGAGGTAGATGAAATAGTGAATGATATCTTAGACGAGCAGAGCATAGACGGGAATCGTAATAGTACGTTGAATGAAAACGACATGGAAGAAGTGAATGAGAGAGTGCATGTATATGAAGGCCCAGTTACCCGAAGCCGAGGCCCTGTTCCTGATTGCGACTGGGTAATGAGAAAATAGGTAAGTGTTGTGTGAGGATTTGGCAAAGTAAGGGGGGAGGAATGTGGAGGATTAATTTTATTTTAATTTATTTTTTTTGTTTTGCCAAATCGAGAGAGAGAGAGAGAGAGAGAGAGAGAGAGAGAGAGAGAGAGAGAGAGAGAGAGAGAGAGAGAGTTGTAGTATTGTTAAATCGAGAAATTTTATTTGCTTTAGCTTTGTCATTAGAGAGAGAGAGAGAGAGAGAGAGAGAGAGAGAGAGAGAGAGAGAGAGAGTGAGTGAGTGAGTGAGTGTTTATTTACTTAAGTTTTGTCAAACCGCAAGAGAAAGTGTTTATTTGCTTAGTTTTGTGAGAGAGAGAGAGAGAGAGAGAGAGAGAGAGAGAGAGAGAGAGAGAAGAAAGAAAGTGTTTATTTGCTTTAGTTTTGTCAGAGAGAGAGAGAGAGAATTTCATGTGCTTTAATTTTGTTAGATCGCGCGTGCGCGAGAGAATGTGTGTGTATGTGCGTTTGTGTGTGCGTGTTTTGTGTGTCCGCGGTGCGCGCTGAAGAAAAAGGGTAATTAGCGAATGATTGTTTGAAGTTGGAAAGATTGTTGGTATATTTGAGGTTGTTTGTTTACCTTTTTAGCTAGGATAGGGTGGTGATGAATGTCTTGGGCGAAAGCATTGGATCTCGAACGATAGAAGGAGTCGGTTCTGCATTTTTTTGTTCTTCGGAAGCCGGCTGTTTAGTGTTTTTATGTTCTGAGTAAGTACTGTTTTTATTCATTTTTGTTAGGCACGTTCGTGAATGATAGAAAGTTTATTGTTTATCTTTGATTATAGTGCGATAGTTGTTAGTTAGTAGTGTTCATAAGTGTTTTTTTATTTTTTTGGCAGGCCGCGATTCCTCCTTTGGAGAGGTTTTCTTGAATGTAAATTTGTTTGTTGACGACCTGGCCTGTATTAGATTGTTTTAAGACTGCTCTTGGATTACGCAACCGTTGATGACCTGGACTACGATAAGGATTACGATTTGATTGCACTGAACGATTTCCTTGATTTTGATGCCATAATGACCCAGCCCGTTTGAAGGATTTTCCGTTTGGATTACTGTTTATAAAGATTGTGTAAGATGACGATGATGATGATGATGATGATACTGACACCTGTGACTTAAGGAGTTGAGGCCGTTATGGCAAATTAAGAACTCTTCGGTTACCATAAACTGTAGTGGTAGTTTGCCGTGAAAGGACAGTTCGGCTTGTGTGTGGTGACAGTGTTGGTGTCGTAATATATATAAACACATATTTTGAGCTGGTGTGCGGTTTAGTATTAAGTTTGTTAGGGTTTTTTTATTTGAATGGTGATACGGTTTTTTTTGGTATATTTATGAATTTAATGATTTGTTTTACGTGTAATTATTTTGGTTGTTGGCGGTTTATATGTTAAGCTTATTTTGAATGCAGAATTTTTTTGCTTTTGGTTGCGGTGAATATAATTTTAAGGCTATGTTTTGTTTTCATTTTCCTTCTGTCCAAGAGTCCAGTTTGAAGTAGAGTCAGGGGAAAGTTTGTATTGTGGGATATTGAGAAAGTAAGAGTGATCAAGGGTGTGGGGGGGTTGTGTTTGTTTACATTCCGCCACAACCTGGGGTCACCTTGGTGTTGGTGACTTTGGGAAGGGGAACTGGGGTTACCTTGGTGTTGGGGACTTTGGGAAGGGGACCTTGGGTCACCTTGGTGTTGGGGATTTGGGGAAGGAGACCTGGGGTCACCTTGGTTTTGGGGACTTGGGGAAGGGACCAGGGGTCACTTTGGTGTCGGGGACTTGGGGAAGGGGACCTGGGTCACCTTGGTGTTGGGGACTTTGGGGAGGGGACCTGGGGTCACCTTGGTGTTGGGGACTTGTGGAAGGGGACCTGGGGTCACCTTGGTGTTGGGGATTTGGGAAAGGGGACCTGTGGTCACCTTGGTGGTGGGGACTTGGGGAAGGGGACCTGGGGTTACTTTGGTGTCGGAGACTTGGGGAAGGGGACCTGTGTATACCTTGGTGTTGGGGATTTTGGGGAAGGGACCTGGGGTCACCTTGGTGTTGGGGACTTGGGGAAGGGGACCTGGGGTCACCTTGGTGTTGGGGACTTGGGGATGGGGACCTGGGGTCATCTTGGTGGGTTGGATTTGAGGAAGGGGACTTGGGGTCAACTTGGGGTAGATTTGGGGAAGGGGACCTTGGGTCATGTTTTGTGGTAGATTTTGGGAAATGGACCTGGGGTCACCTTTGTGGGGAGATTTAGGGGATGGGGATCTGGGGTCACATTGGTGGGGTGGATTTGGGGAAGGGGACCTGGGGTCACCTTGGTGGGGGGATTTGGGGGAAGGGGACCTGGGGTCACCTCGTTTTTGGGGATTTGGGGAAGGGGACCGCGGGTCACCTTGGTGGAGGGAGATTTGGGGAAGGGGACATGGGGTTACCTATTTGTTGGGGATTTGGGGAGGGGGACCTAGGACCACCTTGGTGTTGGGGACTCGGGGATGGGGACCTGGGATCACCTTGGTGTTGGGACTTGGGGAAGAGGACCTGGGGTCACCTTGAGGTTGGGGACTTGGGGAAGGGGACTAGGGGTCACGTTGGTGTTGGGGACTTGGGGAAGGGGACCTGGGGTCACCTTGGTTTTGGGAATTGCGGAGTAGGACCTGGGGTCACCTTGATGTTGGGGACTCGGGGAAGGGGACCTGGGGTCACCTTGGTGTTCAGGACTTGTGGAAGGGGACCTGGGGTAATCTTGGTGGGGGGATTTGGGGAAGGTGACCTTGGGTCACTTTGGTGTTGTGGATTTAAGGAAGGGGACCTGGGGTCACTTTGGTGGGGGGATTTGGGGAAGAGGACCTGGGGTCACCTTGTGGTTGGGGATTTGGGAAAGGGGACCTGGGGTCACCTTGTTGGTGGGGATTTAGGGAAGGGGACCTGGGGTCACCTTGGGGTGGGGACTTGGGTAAGGGGTCCTGGGGTTACTTTGGTGTTAGGGGTCACCTTTGTTTCTGGGATTTGGGGAAGGGGACCTGGGGTCCCCTTGGTGGGGGAAATTTGGGGAAGGGGACCTGGGGTTACCTTGGTAGGGGAAACTTGAAGAAGGTGACTTAAAGTCATCTTGGTGGGGGAAATTTGGGGAAGGTGGCCTGGGGTCACCTTGGTGGGTGAAATTTGCAAAATGGGACCTAGGGTCTCTTTGGTGGGGACGATTTGGTGAAGGGGACCTTGGGTCACCTTGGTGGGGTTGATTTTGGTAAGGAGACCTGGGGTCACCTTGGTGTTGGGGATATTGGGAAGGGACCTGGGGTCGCCTTGGTGTTGGGATTTGGGGAAGGGGACCTGGGGTTACCTTCGTATGGTGATTTGGGGAAGGGGACCTGGGGTCACCTTGGTGTTGAGGATTTGGGGAAGGGGACCTGGGGTCAACTTGGTGTTGGGGATTTGTGAAAGGGGACCTGGGGTCACCATGGTGTTATGGATTCTGGGGAGGGGACTTGGGGTCACCTGGGTGTTTAGGATTTGGGGAAGGGGACCTGTGGTCACCTTAGTGCTGGGGATTTGGGGAAGGGGACCTGGGGTCACCTTGTTGGTGGGGATTTGGGGAAGGGGACCTGGGGTCACCTTGGTTTTGGGGATATGGGGAATGGGACCTGGGATCACCTTGGTGTTGGGGATTTGGAGAAGGGGACCTGGGGTCACCTTGGTGGGTGAAATTTGCAAAATGGGACCTGGGGTCTCTTTGGTGGGGACGATTTGGTGAAGGGGACCTTGGGTCACCTTGGTGGGGTTGATTTTGGGAAGGAGACCTGGGGTCACCTTGGTGTTGGGGATATGGGGAAGGGGACCTGGGGTCACCTTGGTTTTGGGATTTTGGGAAGGGGACCTAGGGTTACCTTCGTATGGTGATTTGGGGAAGGGGACCTGGGGTCACCTTGGTGTTGAAGATTTGGGGAAGGGGACCTGGGGTCAACTTGGTGTTGGGGATTTGTGAAAGGGGACCTGGGGTCACCATGGTGTTATGGATTCTGGGGAGGGGACTTGGGGTCACCTGGGTGTTTAGGATTTGGGGAAGGGGACCTGTGGTCACCTTAGTGCTGGGGTTTTGGGGAAGGGGACCTGGGGTCACCTTGTTGGTGGGGATTTGGGGAAGGGGGCCTGGGGTCACCTTGGTGTTGGGGATATGGGGAACGGGACCTAGGGTTACTTTGGTGTCGGAGACTTGGGGAAGGGGACCTGTGTATACCTTAATGTTGGGGATTTATGGGAAGAGACCTGGGGTCACCTTGGTGTTGGGGACTTGGGGAAGGGGACCTGGGGTCACCTTGGTGTTGGGAACTTGGGGATGGGGACCTGGGGTCATCTTGGTAGGTTGGATTTGAGGAAGGGGACTTGGGGTCAACTTGGTGGTGTAGATTTGGGGAAGGGGACCTGGGGTCATGTTTTGTGGTATATTTTGGGAAATGAACCTGGGGTCACCTTTGTGGGGGGGATTTTGGGGATGGGGATCTGGGGTCACATTGGCAGGGTGGATTTGGGGAAGGGGACCTGGGGTCACCTTGGTGGCAGATTTGGGGGAAGGGGACCTGGGGTCACCTTGTTTTTGGGGATTTGGGGAAGGGGACCACGGGTCACCATGGTGGAGGGAGATTTGGGGGAGGGGACACGGGGTTACCTATTTGTTGGGGATTTGGGGAAGGGGACCTGGGATCACCTTGGTGTTGGGGACTCAGGGATGGGGACCTGGGGTCACCTTGGTGTTGGGGACTTGGGGAAGAGGACCTGGAATCACCTTGAGGTTGGGGACTTGGGGAAGGTGACCACAGGTCACGTTGGTGTTGGGGACTTGGGGAAGGGGACCTGGGGTCACCTTGGTGTTGGGGACTTGGGGAAGGGGACCAGGGGTCACCTTCGTTTTGAGTATTGCGGAGTAGGACCTGGGGTCACCTTGATGTTGGGGACTCGGGGAAGGGGACCTGGGGTCACCTTGGTGTTCAGGACTTGAGGAAGGGGACATGGGGTCACCTTGGTTGGGGGATTTGGGGAAGGTGACCTGGGGTCACTTTGGTGTTGTGGATTTAAGGAAGGGGACCTGGGGTCAATTTGGTGGGGGGATTTGGGGAAGGGGACCTGGGGTCACCTTGTGGTTGGGGATTTGGGAAAGGGGACCTGGGGTCACCTTGTTGGTGGGGATTTTGGAAAGGGGACCTGGAGTCACCTTGGGGTGGGGACTTCGGGAAAGGAACTTGGGGTCACTTTGGTGTCGGGGACTTGGGGAAGGGGTCCTGGGGTTACCTTGGTGTTAGGGGTCATCTTTGTTTCTGGGATTTGGGGAAGGGGACCTGGGGTCACCTTGGTGGGGGAAATTTGGGGAAGGGGACCTGGGGTTACCTTGGTGGGGGAAACTTGAAGAAGGTGACTTAAAGTCACGTTGGTAGGGGAAATTTGGGGAAGGTGGCCTGGGGTCACCTTGGTGGGCGAAATTGGCAAAATGGGACCTGGGGTCTCTTTGGTGGGGACGATTTGGTGAAGGGGACCTTGGGTCACCTTGGTGGGGTTGATTTTGGGAAGGAGACCTGGGGTCACCTTGGTGTTGGGGATATGGGGAAGGGGACCTGGGGTCACCTTGGTGTTGGGATTTGGGGAAGGGGACCTGGGGTTACCTTCGTATGGTGATTTGGGGAAGGGGACCTGGGGTCACCATGGTGTTGAGGATTTGGGGAAGGGGACCTGGGGTTAACTTGGTGTTGGGGATTTGTGAAAGGGGACCTGGGGTCACCATGGTGTTATGGATTCTGGGGAGGGGACCTGGGGTCACCTGGGTGTTTAGGATTTGGGGAATGGGACCTGTGGTCACCTTAGTGCTGGGGATTTGGGGAAGGGGACCTGGGGTCACCTTGTTGGTGGGGATTTGGGGAAGGGGACCTGGGGTCACCTTGGTGTTGGGGATATGGGGAACGGGACCTGGGGTCACCTTGGTGTTGGGGATTTGGAGAAGGGGACCTGGGGTCACCTTTGTGGGGTGAATTGGGGTCACCTTGGTGTTGAGGATTTGGGGAAGGGGACCTGGGGTCACCTTGGTGTTGGGGTTTGTGAAAGGGGACCTGGGGTCACCTTGGTGTTAGGGATCTGGGGAGGGGACCTGGGGTCACCTGGGTGTTTAAGATTTGGGGAAGGGGACATGGGGTCACCTTAGTGCTGGGGATTTGGGGAAGGGGACCTGGGGTCACCTTGGTGTTGGGGATTTGGGGAAGGGGACATGTGGTTATCTATTTGTTGGGGATTTGGGGAAGGGGACATGTGGTTATCTATTTGTTGGGGATTTGGGGAAGGGGACCTGGGGTCACCTTGGTGTTGGGGACTTGGGGATGGGGACCTGGGGTCACCTTTGTTTAGGGGACTTGTTGAAGGGGACCTGGGGTCACCTTGGGGTTGGGGACTTGAGGAAGGGGACCAGGGGTCATGTTGGCGTTGGGAACTTGGGGAAGGGGACCCGGGGTCAACTTTGTGTTGGGGACTTGGGGAAGGGGACCTGGGGTCACCTTGGTTTTGGGAATTGGGGAAGAGGACCTGGGGTCACCTTGATGTTGGGGACTCGGGGAAGGGGACCTGGGGTCACCTTGGTGTTCAGGACTTGAGGAAGGGGACCTGGGGTCACCTTGGTGGGGGGATTTCGGGAAGGGGACCTTGGGTCACTTTGGTGTTGTGGATTCAAGGCAGGGGACCTGGGGTCACTTTGGTGGTGGGATCTGGGGAAGGGGACCTGGGGTCACCTTGTGTTTGGGGATTTGGGAAAGGGGACCTGGGGTCACCTTGTTGGTGGGGATACGGGGAAGGGGACCTGGGGTCACCTTGGTGGTGGGGACTTGGGGAAAGGAACCTGGGGTCACTTTGGTATCCGAGACTTAGGGAAGGGGTCCTGGGGTTACCTTGGCGTTAGGGGTCACCTTCGTTTTGGGGATTTGGGGATGGGGACCTGGGGTCACCTTGGTGGTGGGGACTTGGGAAAGGGGACCCGGGGTCACTTTGGTGTCGGGGACTTGTGGAACGGGACCTGGGTCACCTTGGTGTTAGGGACTTTGGGGAGGGGACCTGGGGTCACCTTGGTGTTGGGGACTCCGGGAAGGGCACTGGGGTCACCTTGGTGTTGGGGATTTGGGGAAGGGGACCTGTGGTCACCTTGGTGGTTGAGACTTGGGTAAGGGGACCTACGGTTACTTTGGTGTCGGAGACTTGGAGAAGGGGACATGTGTATACCTTAGTGTTGGGGATTTTGGGGAAGAGACCTGGGGTCACCTTGGTGTTGGGGACTTGGGGAAGGGGACCTGGGGTCACCTTGGTGTTGGGGACTTGGGGATGGGGACCTGGGGTCATCTTGGTAGGTTGGATTTGAGGAAGGGGACTTGGGGTCAACTTGGTGGTGTAGATTTGGGGAAGGGGACCTGGGGTCATGTTTTGTGGTATATTTTGGGAAATGGACCTTGTGTCACCTATGTGGGGGGGATTTTGGGGATGGGGATCTGGGGTCACACTGGTGGGGTGAATTTGGGGAAGGGGACCTGGGGTCACCTTGGTGGGGGGATTTGGGGGAAGGGGACCTGGGGTCACCTTGTTTTTGGGGATTTGGGGAAGGGGACCGCGGGTCACCTTGGTGGAGGGAGATTTGGGGAAGGGGACATGGGGTTACCTATTTGTTGAGGATTTGGGGAAGGGGACCTGGGATCACTTTGGTGTTGGGGACTCGGATATGGGGACCTGGGATCACCTTGGTGTTGGGGACTTGGGGAAGAGGACCTGGGGTCACCTTGAGGTTGGGGACTTGGGGAAGGGGACCACGGGTCACGTTTGTGTTGGGGACTTGGGGAAGGGGACCTGGGGTCACCTTGGTGTTGGGGACTTGGGGAAGGGGACCCGGGGTCACCTTGGTTTTGGGAATTGCGGAGTAGGTCCTGGGGTCACCTTGATGTTGGGGACTCAGGGAAGGGGACTTGGGGTCACCTTGGTGTTCAGGACTTGAGGAAGGGGACCTGGGGTCACCTTGGTGGGGAGATTTGGGGAAGGTGACCTGGGGTCACTTTGGTGTTGTGGATTTAATTAAGGGGACCTGGGGTCACTTTGGTGGGGGGATTTGGGGAAGGGAACCTGGGGTCACCTTGTGGTTGGGGATTTGGGAAAGGGGACCTGGGGTCACCTTGTTGGTGGGGATTTGTGGAAGGGGACCTGAGGTCACCTTGGGGTGTGGACTTGGGAAAGGAACCTGGGGTCACTTTGGTGTCGGGGACTTGGGGAAGGGGTCCTGGGGTTACTTTGGGATTAGGGGTCACCTTTGTTTTGGGGATTTGGGGATGGGGTCCTGGGGTCAACTTGGTGGTGGGGATTTGGGGAAGGGGACCTGGGGTCCCTTTGGTGGGGGAAATTTGGGGAAGGGGACCTGGGGTTACCTTGGTGGTTGAAACTTGGGGAAGGTGACTTAACCCTGGATAGGTACGGTCCTCGGACACCCCTTTAAGGGTATACTCGGACGCGAACGACCCCGACGCCAAAAAAAATTCTTGAAAAATAAGTTTTTGCAGTAACCTCCTTTTTTCTTTTGCCAAAAAAAACTTCAATGAATGCTTAAAACAACTGTAAAGATAAATACTACTCATCTGCAGAAAAACTATTTATTATAAATATTTTAAAAAATTAAGTAGAAAAAAAAAGACCTGACATAAAAATTCATAAAAAAAAAGTTTATACATATATACACAAATCCTTTTAGGAATTGATTCTTGAATGTTTAGGACACATCTTAATGTATTTTGGATGAAGTCAGACCCATGGAAGTGAAGATCTGAAATGAGAAAAAAAGGGTAACTTTTTTTGGCCAAAAAAATTGTGCAAATTTCATGAATTTTTTTGGGTACCCAAATGAAATAGGAAGTGGCTAATTTTTTTAGGGAATAAACATATGTTATCCTAAAATAGAAATATGTAAAAAAATCTTCATTATTTTGTAAATTACATTTATATCAGGGGCCATATCTAAAGGTAATTTTTTGAGTACTTGGAAATTTCGTAAAAAAATACATATATTTCATATATAATATGATATTTATGCAGGTAAAAATATACCAAAATATCACAAATTCTATAGGGAACAAGAATATATATAGATAGGGCAGCTTACGCTTCGGATATGTCCACAAAATGGCCGCCAACCACACTGACTCAGACTCCCTAATCTGCCACTTGAAATGTAGGAAGGGTATGTCAATTTCAAGGTGTTATTTACTAATCTAATTATTATTGGATATGCATAAAAATTGTATGGTGGGTTGCTGGATAATTGTCGATTATTTTACGACTATAAAATTAAAATTCTGACCCAAAAAATTTTTTTTGAAGGGAAATAAAATCGAAAAAAAAAATGTAAAACAATATTTTAGCTAAAAAAATTTGATGATATTCAATCAAAAAAAAAGTAAACAAAATTTTCCGACAAATAAACCTCTAAATGAATCATTACTCTGTGATAGTTCCTTAGTACGTAGTAATTTTGAAAGAATTGGGAAAAAACGAAAAAATGGCAATCACCGGAAAATCGAACACATACCTATATATACGCCATATCTGGCTAAAAAAAGATAGGCATGGGTAGCCAGATCATCTAGAAACACTTTCCAACACTATAAAAATATAAGTTTTGCGACACTACTCGCCAATTCCTTACGGTAACATGACTAAGCAAAAAAATGCAAAACAAATAAAAAGGGGCACTCGTGGAAAAATGGCCATTCTAATATACGGCATTTCAGAAAAAAAAAATTTCAGCCACGTGCTAGGCAAACCATCAAGGCATATTTTCCGACAAATAAACATATAAATGAAATATTACTCTGTGATAGTTCCTTAGTACGTAGTAATTTTGAAAGAAATGGGAAAAAACGAAAAAATGGCAATCACAGGAAAATCGAACACATACTTATATATACGCCATATCTGGCTAAAAAAAAATAGGCATGGGTAGCCAGATCATCTAGAAACACTTTCCAACACTATAAAAATATAAGTTTTGCGACACTACTTGCCAATTCCTTACGGTAACATGACTAAGCAAAAAAATGCAAAACAAATAAAAAGGGGCACTCGCGGAAAAATGCCCAACATTCTAATATACGGCATCTCAGATAAAAAAAAAAGACATGCACGTGTTAGCCCAACCATCAAGGCACACTTTCTAACACATAAACATGAAAAAAAAATCAATAATATACGGCAATTCCTTACTACGTAGTAAATTTTTACAAATATTGAAAAAAAAACAGAAATTGGCAACCGCAGTTAAATACCCAATATACCAATAACTACGTCGTATCTGACAAAAACAAAATCACGCATGGGTAGCCAGATCATCTAGACACACTTTCCAACATTAAAAAAGCAAAAGTTTTACGACACTATTTCGCAATATCTTACGGAAAAATGACTTGGCAAAAAAATTAAAAAAAATTAAGAAGGGACACTCGCGGTAAAATGCCCGACATTCTAATATACGACATCTCAGATAAAAAAAAAGACATGCACGTGTTAGCCCAACCATCAAGGCACACTTTCTAACACATAAACATGAAAAAAAAATGAATAATATACGGCAATTCCTTACTACGTAGTAATTTTTACAAATATTGAAAAAAAAACAGAAATTGGTAACAGCAGTTAAATACCCAATATACCAATAACTACGTCGTATCTGACAAAAACAAAGTCATGCATGGGTAGCCAGATCATCTAGACACACTTTCCAACACTAAACAAGCAAAAGTTTTACGACACTATTTGGCAATATCTTACGGAAAAATGACTTGGCAAAAAAATGAAAAAAAATGAAAAAGGGGCACTCGCGGTAAAATGGTCCTCGTGGTGATGAACGACATTTTAACTAAAAAAAAAAACATGCACATGGTAGCCAAACAATCCACCAAGACTTTCCACAACTGATAACCTATACAAGTTGCACCATTCTACGACAATTTCATAATACGTAATAACTTTGATAATTATGCAAACTACCTCAGAAGGGTAAACTCGGACGCGAACGACCCCGACGCGTCTCAGAAATCGGGGAAGGAGTACAGCTACAGCAATGCACATCTGGACACTACTAGAGCGTGTAGGGGAGACACCTCCTGCAGGTCGATCACCCACAAATTCAGTCACAGGGGTGAGTCACGTGAGAAAAACCTGTTTTTTTTTGACGCTCGGGGTCGCAAACGACCCACCGTACCTATCCAGGGTTAAAGTCACCTTGGTGAGGGAAATTTGGGGAAGGTGGCCTGGGGTCACCTTGGTGGGCGAAATTGGCAAAATGGGACTTGGGGTCTCTTTGGTGGGGAGGATTTGGTGAAGGGGACCTTGGGTCACCTTGGTGGGGTTGATTTTGGGAAGGAGACCTGGGGTCACCTTGGTGTTGGGGATATGGGGAAGGGGACCTGGGGTCACCTTGGTGTTGGGATTTGGGGAAGGGGACCTGGGGTTACCTTCGTATGGTGATTTGGGGAAAGGGACCTTGGGTCGCCTTGGTGTTGAGGATTTGGGGAAGGGGACCTGGGGTCAACTTGGTGTTGGGGATTTGTGAAAGGGGACCTGGGGTCACCATGGTATTATGGATTTGGGGAGGGGACCTGGGGTCACCTGGGTGTTTAGAATTTGGGGAAGGGGACCTGTGGTCACCTTAGTGCTGGGGATTTGGGGAAGGGGACCTGGGGTCACCTTGTTGATGGGGATTTGGGGAAGGGGACCTGGGGTCACCTTGGTGTTGGGGATATGGGGAACGGGACATGGGGTCACCTTGGTGGGGTGATTTGGGGAAGGGGACCTGGGGTCACCTTGGTGTTGAGGATTTGGGGAAGGGGACCTGGGGTCACCATGGTGTTATGGATTCTGGGGAGGGGACCTGGGGTCACCTGGGTGTTTAGGATTTGGGGAAGGGGACCTGTGGTCACCTTAGTGCTGGGTATTTGGGGAAGGGGACCTGGGGTCACCTTGTTGGTGGGGATTTGGGGAAGGGGACCTGGGGTCACCTTGGTGTTGGGGATATGGGGAACGGGACCTGGGGTCACCTTGGTGTTGGGGATTTGGAGAAGGGGACCTGGGGTCACCTTTGTGGGGTGAATTGGGGTCACCTTGGTGTTGAGGATTTGGGGAAGAGGACCTGGGGTCACCTTGGTGTTGGGGTTTGTGAAAGGGGACCTGGGGTCACCTTGGTGTTAGGGATCTGGGGAGGGGACCTGGGGTCACCTGGGTGTTTAAGATTTGGGGAAGGGGACCTGGGGTCACCTTAGTGCTGGGGATTTGGGGAAGGGGACCTGGGGTCACCTTGGTGTTGGGGATTTGGGGAAGGGGACATGTGGTTATCTATTTGTTGGGGATTTGGGGAAGGGGACCTGGGGTCACCTTGGTGTTGGGGACTCAGGGATGGGGACCTGGGGTCACCTTTGTTTAGGGGACTTTTTGAAGGGGACCTGGGGTCACCTTGGGGTTGGGGACTTGGGGAAGGGGACCAGGGGTCATGTTGGCGTTGGGAACTTGGGGAAGGGGACCCGGGGTCAACTTTGTGTTGGGGACTTGGGGAAGGGGACCTGGGGTCACCTTGGTTTTGGGAATTGGGGAAAAGGACCTGGGGTCACCTTGATGTTGGGGACTCGGGGAAGGGGACCTGGGGTCACCTTGGTGTTCAGGACTTGAGGAAGGAGACCTGGGGTCACCTTGGTGGGGGGATTTTGGGAAGGGGACCTTGGGTCACTTTGGTGTTGTGGATTCAAGGCAGGGGACCTGGGGTCACTTTGGTGGTGGGATTTGGGGAAGGGGACCTAGGGTCACCTTGTGTTTGGGGATTTGGGAAAGGGGACCTGGGGTCACCTTGTTGGTGGGGATATGGGGAAGGGGACCTGGGGTCATCTTGGTGGTGGGGACTTGGGGAGAGGAACCTGGGGTCACTTTGGTATCCGAGACTTAGGGAATGGGTCCTGGGGTTACCTTGGCGTTAGGGGTCACCTTCGTTTTGGGGATTTGGGGATGGGGACCTGGGGTCACCTTGGTGGTGGGGACTTGGGAAAGGGGACCCGGGGTCACTTTGGTGTCGGGGACTTGTGGAACGGGACCTGGGTCACCTTGGTGTTAGGGACTTTGGGGAGGGGACCTGGGGTCACCTTGGTGTTGGGGACTCCGGGAAGGGCACTGGGGTCACCTTGGTGTTGGGGATTTGGGGAAGGGGACCTGTGGTCACCTTGGTGGTTGGGACTTGGGGAAGGGGACCTAGGGTTACTTTGGTGTCGGAGACTTGGAGAAGGGGACATGTGTATACCTTAGTGTTGGGGATTTTGGGGAAGAGACCTGGGGTCACCTTGGTGTTGGGGACTTGGGGAAGGGGACCTGGGGTCACCTTGGTGTTGGGGACTTGGGGATGGGGACCTGGGGTCATCTTGGTAGGTTGGATTTGAGGAAGGGGACTTGGGGTCAACTTGGTGGTGTAGATTTGGGGAAGGGGACCTGGGGTCATGTTTTGTGGTATATTTTGGGAAATGGACCTGGGGTCACCTTTGTGGGGGGGATTTTGGGGATGGGGATCTGGGGTCACACTGGTGGGGTGAATTTGGGGAAGGGGACCTGGGGTCACCTTGGTGGGGGGATTTGGGGGAAGGGGACCTGGGGTCACCTTGTTTTTGGGGATTTGGGGAAGGGGACCGCGGGTCACCTTGGTGGAGGGAGATTTGGGGAAGGGGACATGGGGTTACCTATTTGTTGGGGATTTGGGGAAGGGGACATGGGATCACTTTGGTGTTGGGGACTCGGATATGGGGACCTGGGGTCACCTTGGTGTTGGGGACTTGGGGAAGAGGACCTGGGGTCACCTTGAGGTTGGGGACTTGGGGAAGGGGACCACGGGTCACGTTTGTGTTGGGGACTTGGGGAAGGGGACCTGGGGTCACCTTGGTGTTGGGGACTTGGGGAAGGGGACCTGGGGTCACCTTGGTTTTGGGAATTGCGGAGTAGGACCTGGGGTCACCTTGATGTTGGAGACTCAGGGAAGGGGACCTGGGGTCACCTTGGTGTTCAGGACTTGAGGAAGTGGACCTGGGGTCACCTTGGTGGGGAGATTTGGGGAAGGTGACCTGGGGTCACTTTGGTGTTGTGGATTTAATTAAGGGGACCTGGGGTCACTTTGGTGGGGGGATTTGGGGAAGGGAACCTGGGGTCACCTTGTGGTTGGGGTTTTGGGAAAGGGGACCTGGGGTCACCTTGTTGGTGGGAATTTGTGGAAGGGGACCTGAGGTCACCTTGGGGTGTGGACTTGGGAAAGGAACCTGGGGTCACTTTGGTGTCGGGGACTTGGGGAAGGGGTCCTGGGGTTACTTTGGGATTAGGGGTCACCTTTGTTTCGGGGATTTGGGGATGGGGTCCTGGGGTCAACTTGGTGGTGGGGATTTGGGGAAGGGGACCTGGGGTCCCTTTGGTGGGGGAAATTTGGGGAAAGGGACCTGGGGTTACCTTGGTGGTTGAAACTTGGGGAAGGTGACTTAAAGTCACCTTGGTGGGGGGAATTTGGGGAAGGTGGCCTGGGGTCACCTTGGTGGGCAAAATTGGCAAAATGGGACTTGGGGTCTCTTTGGTGGGGAGGATTTGGTGAAGGGGACCTTGGGTCACCTTGGTGGGGTTGATTTTGGGAAGGAGACCTGGGGTCACCTTGGTGTTGGGGACTTGGGGAAGAGGACCTGGGGTCACCTTGAGGTTGGGGACTTGGGGAAGGGGACCACGGGTCACGTTTGTGTTGGGGACTTGGGGAAGGGGACCTGGGGTCACCTTGGTGTTGGGGACTTGGGGAAGGGGACCTGGGGTCACCTGGGTTTTGGGAATTGCGGAGTAGGTCCTGGGGTCACCTTGATGTTGGGGACTCAGGGAAGGGGACCTGGGGTCACCTTGGTGTTCAGGACTTGAGGAAGGGGACCTGGGGTCACCTTTTTGGGGAGATTTGGGGAAGGTGACCTGGGGTCACTTTGGTGTTGTGGATTTAATTAAGGGGACCTGGGGTCACTTTGGTGGGGGGATTTGGGGAAGGGAACCTGGGGTCACCTTGTGGTTGGGGATTTGGGAAAGGGGACCTGGGGTCACCTTGTTGGTGGGGATTTGTGGAAGGGGACCTGAGGTCACCTTGGGGTGTGGACTTGGGAAAGGAACCTGGGGTCACTTTGGTGTCGGGGACTTGGGGAAAGGGGTCCTAGGGTTACTTTGGGATTAGGGGTCACCTTTGTTTCGGGGATTTGGGGATGGGGTCCTGGGGTCAACTTGGTGGTGGGGATTTGGGAAAGGGGACCTGGGGTCCCTTTGGTGGGGGAAATTTGGGGAAGGGGACCTGGGGTTACCTTGGTGGTTGAAACTTGGGGAAGGTGACTTAAAGTCACCTTGGTGGGGGAAATTTGGGGAAGGTGGCCTGGGGTCACCTTGGTGGGCGAAATTGGCAAAATGGGACTTGGGGTCTCTTTGGTGGGGAGGATTTGGTGAAGGGGACCTTGGGTCACCTTGGTGGGGTTGATTTTGGGAAGGAGACCTGGGGTCACCTTGGTGTTGGGGATATGGGGAAGGGGACCTGGGGTCACCTTGGTGTTGGGATTTGGGGAAGGGGACCTGGGGTTACCTTCGTATGGTGATTTGGGGAAAGGGACCTTGGGTCGCCTTGGTGTTGAGGATTTGGGGAAGTGGACCTGGGGTCAACTTGGTGTTGGGGATTTGTGAAAGGGGACCTGGGGTCACCATGGTCTTATGGATTTGGGGAGGGGACCTGGGGTCACCTGGGTGTTTAGAATTTGGGGAAGGGGACCTGTGGTCACCTTAGTGCTGGGGATTTGGGGAAGGGGACCTGGGGTCACCTTGTTGGTGGGGATTTGGGGAAGGGGACAAGGGGTCACCTTGGTGTTGGGGATATGGGGAACGGGACATGGGGTCACCTTGGTGGGGTGATTTGGGGAAGGGGACCTGGGGTCACCTTGGTGTTGAGGATTTGGGGAAGGGGACATGGGGTCACCATGGTGTTATGGATTCTGGGGAGGGGACCTGGGGTCACCTGGGTGTTTAGGATTTGGGGAAAGGGACCTGTGGTCACCTTAGTGCTGGGTATTTGGGGAAGGGGACCTGGGGTCACCTTGTTGGTGGGGATTTGGGGAAGGGGACCTGGGGTCACCTTGGTGTTGGGGATATGGGGAACGGGACCTGGGGTCACCTTGGTGTTGGGGATTTGGAGAAGGGGACCTGGGGTCACCTTTGTGGGGTGAATTGGGGTCACCTTGGTGTTGAGGATTTGGGGAAGGGGACCTGGGGTCACCTTGGTGTTGGGGTTTGTGAAAGGGGACCTGGGGTTACCTTGGTGTTAGGGATCTGGGGAGGGGACCTGGGGTCACCTGGGTGTTTAAGATTTGGGGAAGGGGACCTGGGGTCACCTTAGTGCTGGGGATTTGGGGAAGGGGACCTGGGGTCACCTTGGTGTTGGGGATTTGGGGAAGGGGACATGTGGTTATCTATTTGTTGGGGATTTGGGGAAGGAGACCTGGGGTCACCTTGGTGTTGGGGACTCGGGGTTGGGGACCTGGGGTCACCTTTGTTTAGAGGACTTTTTGAAGGGGACCTGGGGTCACCTTGGGGTTGGGGACTTGGGGAAGGGGACCAGGGGTCATGTTGGCGTTGGGAACTTGGGGAAGGGGACCCAGGGTCAACTTTGTGTTGGGGACTTGGGGAAGGGGACCTGGGGTCACCTTGGTTTTGGGAATTGGGGAAGAGGACCTGGGGTCACCTTGATGTTGGGGACTCGGGGAAGGGGACCTGGGGTCACCTTGGTGTTCAGGACTTGAGGAAGGGGACCTGGGGTCACCTTGGTGGGGGGATTTCGGGAAGGGGACCTTGGGTCACTTTGGTGTTGTGGATTCAAGGCAGGGGACCTGGGGTCACTTTGGTGGTGGGATTTGGGGAAGGGGACCTGGGGTCACCTTGTGTTTGGGGATTTGGGAAAGGGGACCTGGGGTCACCTTGTTGGTGGGGATATGGGGAAGGGGACCTGGGGTCATCTTGGTGGTGGGGACTTGGGGAGAGGAACCTGGGGTCACTTTGGTATCCGAGACTTAGGGAATGGGTCCTGGGGTTACCTTGGCGTTAGGGGTCACCTTCGTTTTGGGGATTTGGGGATGGGGACCTGGGGTCACCTTGGTGGTGGGGACTTGGGAAAGGGGACCCGGGGTCACTTTGGTGTCGGGGACTTGTGGAACGGGACCTGGGTCACCTTGGTGTTAGGGACTTTGGGGAGGGGACCTGGGGTCACCTTGGTGTTGGGGACTCCGGGAAGGGCACTGGGGTCACCTTCGTGTTGGGGATTTGGGGAAGGGGACCTGTGGTCACCTTGGTGGTTGGGACTTGGGGAAGGGGACCTAGGGTTACTTTGGTGTCGGAGACTTGGAGAAGGGGACATGTGTATACCTTAGTGTTGGGGATTTTGGGGAAGAGACCTGGGGTCACCTTGGTGTTGGGGACTTGGGGAAGGGGACCTGGGGTCACCTTGGTTTTGGGGACTTGGGGATGGGGACCTGGGGTCATCTTGGTAGGTTGGATTTGAGGAAGGGGACTTGGGGTCAACTTGGTGGTGTAGATTTGGGGAAGGGGACCTGGGGTCATGTTTTGTGGTATATTTTGGGAAATGGACCTGGGGTCACCTTTGTGGGGGGGATTTTGGGGATGGGGATCTGGGGTCACACTGGTGGGGTGAATTTGGGGAAGGGGACCTGGGGTCACCTTGGTGGGGGGATTTGGGGGAAGGGGACCTGGGGTCACCTTGTTTTTGGGGATTTGGGGAAGGGGACCGCGGGTCACCTTGGTGGAGGGAGATTTGGGGAAGGGGACATGGGGTTACCTATTTGTTGGGGATTTGGGGAAGGGGACCTGGGATCACTTTGGTGTTGGGGACTCGGATATGGGGACCTGGGGTCACCTTGGTGTTGGGGACTTGGGGAAGAGGACCTGGGGTCACCTTGAGGTTGGGGACTTGGGGAAGGGGACCACGGGTCACGTTTGTGTTGGGGACTTGGGGAAGGGGACCAGGGGTCACCTTGGTGTTGGGGACTTGGGGAAGGGGATCTGGGGTCACCTTGGTTTTGGGAATTGTGGAGTAGGACCTGGGGTCACCTTGATGTTGGGGACTCAGGGAAGGGGACCTGGGGTCACCTTGGTGTTCAGGACTTGAGGAAGGGGACCTGGGGTCACCTTGGTGGGGAGATTTGGGGAAGGTGACCTGGGGTCACTTTGGTGTTGTGGATTTAATTAAGGGGACCTGGGGTCACTTTGGTGGGGGGATTTGGGGAAGGGAACCTGGGGTCACCTTGTGGTTGGGGATTTGGGAATGGGGACCTGGGGTCACCTTGTTGGTGGGGATTTGTGGAAGGGGACCTGAGGTCACCTTGGGGTGTGGACTTGGGAAAGGAACCTGGGGTCACTTTGGTGTCGGGGACTTGGGGAGGGGTCCTGGGGTTACTTTGGGATTAGGGGTCACCTTTGTTTCGGGGATTTGGGGATGGGGTCCTGGGGTCAACTTGGTGGTGGGGATTTGGGGAAGGGGACCTGGGGTCCCTTTGGTGGGGGAAATTTGGGGAAGGGGACCTGGGGTTACCTTGGTGGTTGAAACTTGGGGAAGGTGACTTAAAGTCACCTTGGTGGGGGAAATTTGGGGAAGGTGGCCTGGGGTCACCTTGGTGGGCAAAATTGGCAAAATGGGACTTGGGGTCTCTTTGGTGGGGAGGATTTGGTGAAGGGGACTTTGGGTCACCTTGGTGGGGTTGATTTTGGGAAGGAGACCTGGGGTCACCTTGGTGTTGGGGATATGGGGAAGGGGACCTGGGGTCACCTTGGTGTTGGGATTTGGGGAAGGGGACCTGGGGTTACCTTTGTATGGTGATTTGGGGAAGGGGACCTTGGGTCGCCTTGGTGTTGAGGATTTGGGGAAGGGGACCTGGGGTCAACTTGGTGTTGGGGATTTGTGAAAGGGGACCTGGGGTCACCATGGTCTTATGGATTTGGGGAGGGGACCTGGGGACCTGGGTGTTTAGAATTTGGGGAAGGGGACCTGTGGTCACATTAGTGCTGGGGATTTGGGGAAGGGGACCTGGGGTCACCTTGTTGGTGGGGATTTGGGGAAGGGGACATGGGGTCACCTTGGTGTTGGGGATATGGGGAACGGGACATGGGGTCACCTTGGTGGGGTGAATTGGGGAAGGGGACCTGGGGTCACCTTGGTGTTGAGGATTTGGGGAAGGGGACCTGGGGTCACCTTGGTGTTGGGGTTTTTGAAACGGGACCTGGGGTCACCTTGGTGTTAGGGATTTGGGGAGGGGACTTGGGGTCACCTGGGTGTTTAAGATTTGGGGAAGGGGACCAGGGGTCACCTTAGTGCTGGGGATTTGGGGAAGAGGACCTGGGGTCACCTTGGTGTTGGGGAATTGGGGAAGGGTACATGGGGTTACCTATTTGTTGGGGATTTGGGGAAGGGGACCTGGGTCACCTTGGTGTTGTGGACTCGGGGATGGGGACCTGGGGTCACCTTGGTGCAGGGGACTTGGGGAAGGAGACCTGGGGTCACCTTGGGGTTGGGGACTTGGGGAAGGGGACCAGGGGTCATGTTGCTGTTGGGGACTTGGGGAAGGGGACCTGGGGTCACCTTGGTGTTGGGGACTTGGGGAAGGGGACCTGAGGTCACCTTGGTTTTGGGAATTGGGGAAGAGGACCTGGGGTCACCTTGATGTTGGGGACTCGGGGAAGGGGACCTGGGGTCACCTTGGTGTTCAGGACTTGAAGAAAGGGACCTGGGGTCACCTTGGTGGGGGGATTTGGGGAAGGGGACCTGGGGTCACTTTGGTGTTGTGGATTTAACCCTGGAAAGGTATGATGGGTTGTACACGACCCCTACAGCATTTTCAAAACCTGTTTTTTCCCCATAAATCATCAGCTGTCTCGAATATGGAAGTGATCGACCTGCAAGGGGTGACTAGTCTACATGCCATTGTCTGCTTTAGGACTGATTTTTTGTCTAACTTCCCTCCTTCCCTGTTTTTTTAACTCTCCCCCCCCCCTCAGGGGTCGACCTCGACCCTGACATACATTTATAGGGGTAAGTGATCAAACAGCAAAGTTATTACATAATTATAAATTGTCGAACAGTGTTGATACTTGTTTGGTTCTTTATAGTTGGAAAGTGTGGGTGGATGGTGTGTCTACCACTTGCATGACATTGGTTTTGGCTTAGATGCCATATATTGCCATGAGGTCCATTTTCCCTCAAATGCTAATTTCTGAATTTTGTTTATTTTTTGCAAATTTGATTTTTTTCTATTTATTTTGAATTTATCTTCAATAATGGCCAGGTGGCAGTTTTCCCTCGGCATGGATGTCATCAACACACTTCTAATGGAGTTAAAAAGAGATGTTGATGATAATATGGAGCTTGCAACCCCATTCTTCATTTCAAGTGGTAGATTGGGCTGTAAGAGTTGTTGCGGTCTGCGGCCATTTTGTTGTCATACCCGAAAGGTAAGTTGGCATATCTCTATATATTCTTGTTCTGTATAGAAACCGTGATATTTTGGTATTTTTTAATGCATAAATATCATATTTTATAGGAGATACAATGATTTTCATAAGAAATTTGCATTTTGAAACTAGGCCATCAAAAATAACCTTTAGATTTCGCCCCTGTTATAACAGTAAATTACATCTTAGTGCACATTTTATTATGTATTTCTGTTCTAGGATAATATGAGTTTATTCTGTAAAAATATTAGCCTCTTCCTTTTTCATTTGGGTACCCAAAAAAATTCATGAAATTTGGACAATTTTTTTTGGCCAAAAAAAGTTACCCTTTTTTTCTCATTTCAGATCTTGACTTCTATGGGTCAAACTCATTTCCAGCAATTACACGCTGTTGCTTTGCCATCTAAGAAGGTGTCCCTAAAGGGATTTATATGTATATGTATATTTCTATTTTTTGTGAATATTTACATCAAGTCTTTTTTTGTATACTTAAATTTTTAATATATTTCCAATAAATAGTTATTTTGTAGATGGGTATTATTTATATTTTCAGTAGTTTTTAGCATTCTTTGAAGTATTTTTAGAAAGTCAAATAATACAGATTGATGCATAACTGAATTTTTCCTGAATTTTTTTCTGAGTCGGGGTCGCTCGCGACCAAGTATACCCTTAAGGGGGTGTCCGAGTAGCAAACCTATCCAAGGTTAAGGAAGGGGACCTGGGGTCACTTTGGTGGTGGGATTTGGGGAAGGGGACCTGGGGTCACCTTGTGGTTGGGGATTTGGGAAAAGGGACCTAGGGTCACCTTGTTGGTGGGGATTTGGGGAAGGGGACCTGGGGTCACCTTGGTGGTGGGGACTTGGGGAAAGGAACCTGGGGTCACTTTGGTGTTGGCGACTTAGGGAAGGGGTCCTGGGGTTACCTTGGTGTTAGGGGTCACATTCGTTTAGGGGATTTGGGGATGGGGACCCGGGGTCACCTTGGTGGTGGGGATTTGGGGAAGGGGACCTGGGGTCCCCTTGGTGGGGGAAATTTGGGGAAGAAGACCTGGGGTTACCTTGGTGGGGGAAATTTGGGGAAGATGACTTAAAGTCACCTTGGTGGGGGAAATTTGGAGAAAGTGGCCTAGGGTCACCTTGGTGGGCAAAATTTGCAAAATAGGACCTGGGGTCTCTTTGGTGGGGAGGATTTGGGGAAGGGGATCTCGGGTCACCTTGGGGGGGTTGATTTTGGAAGGAGACCTGGGGTCACCTTAGTGTTGGGGATATGGGGAAGGGGACCTGGGGTCACCTTGGTGTTGGCATTTGGGGAAGGGGACCTGGGGTCACCTTGGTAGGGTAATTTGGGGAAGGGGACCTGGGGTCACCTTGGTGTTGAGGATTATGGGAAGAGGACCTGGGGTCACCATGGTGTTGGGGATTTGTGAAAGAGGACCTGGGGTCACCATGGTGTTATGGATTTGGGGGAGGGGACCTGCGGTCACCTGGTTGTTTAGGATTTGGGGAAGGGGACCTGTGGTCACCTTAGTGCTGGGGATTTGGGGAAGGGGACCTGGGGTCACCTTGTTGGTGGGGATTTGGGGAAGGGGACCTGGGGTCACCTTGGTGTTGGGGATATGGGGAATGGGACCTGGGGTCACCTTGGTGTTGGGGATTTGGGGAAGGGAACCTGGGGTCACCTGGGTGTTGTGGATTTGGGGAAAGGGGCCTGGGGTCACCTTGGTGTTGGGGACTTGGGGAATGGGACCTGGAGTCACCTTGGGGTTGGGGACTTGGGGAAAAGGACCAGGGGTCACGTTGGTGTTGGGGACTCGGGGAAGGGGACCTGGGGTCACCTTGGTGGTGGGGATTTGGGGAAGGGGACCTGGGGTCCCCTTGGTGGGGGAAATTTGGGGAAGAAGACCTGGGGTTACCTTGGTGGGGGAAATTTGGGGAAGATGACTTAAAGTCACCTTGGTGGGGGAAATTTGGAGAAAGTGGCCTAGGGCACTGCCGTCTCAATACACAAGGCCTGGGCATGCCGACCGTGTGAGAGCTGTGACGTCATAGCCAGCGTCGGTTGATCCAAGCAGCTGCGCAGCAAGCGTTACGTTCAAACTCAGTCTGCAATCTGTCTT